>NC_087222.1:9202714-9231994 GCF_015104395.2 Macrobrachium nipponense
AATATGCTGCCACTTGATGTTCCCGTATGTAGGTACTAACCCACATACAAGACAATGCTGTCTCGTAGCCCAGCCATGGTCTGTTGGATAAAGGGGGTAGGATGGGGAGGGGTGTAGTTGTCCTCCAAATTTGGACCTTTGCCAACGAAGTTAACCACAATTACATATACTAATAGGATTTTTTGCTTTCAATATCGTGTTATTAAACCATAAAGAAGGGCGGGAATGAAAACTAGTTATGTAAATGAATTCGTACATTATTCTGTCAAATCCTGAATTTATAAATCCATTTATAAAACATCAAATACGTTATTTAAAAAAATAAAAGATTTTTTTTTTTTCGTTTTCACTCGCTATTCCTTCGCCTACTTCTCTCCGATCTGTCCTGGGGGGGTGGGGGGGGAGGGCACGAGCAGCAGAAATCAGCCAATCAGGATCAAGCTTTTCGCCAAACTGCGTTCTGATTGGCTGATTCGTCAGCGTCTTGGGGACTTGCGCCAAACCTTGAAGGTTTGGGGAAACTTCTAACCATTTTGGTGTCATTTTACATCGTAATGTGACTTTGGGCAGCGAAGGTATTTGGTTTCGAAACTGAGTTTTATTTCGTATCGGCACAGTTGGTGCCAAGTGCCCAAATAGCGAGATGGAGAGTCACTTAAACAGCTACTGGATACCTATGGCATTATGGTGTGAAAGTTCCCGAGGATATGTCGAAAGGAATGCCCGCTCTTCATATATGTAAATTCCGTGTTTTAAGCGTCGTTACATTAATTTGCAATAGAGGGAGTCCTGGACGCACGAGAATTAAACTACTGTTAGTGTGCTGTTAAGAGCAAGCTTGGTATGATGTGCCGAGTTCATGACTTTGCAAAGTTAATTGTGTTGCAGTTTTGTGACTTGACTCTTTAAAAACTGCAGCCTGGTCTGTGACTTGGGACTTTTAATGTTTTGGAACGTATGTTACGGTCTTAATAGCAAATTCTTACAGGGAGTATTCACTGACTTAAACATAAAGTTGTTTTAAACCAAGGTACAGGTGAAGCCCACCAGGTAATGAGAGGTATTTGTTGAGATCAGTCATCAAACCTTTGCGTTTTTTAGGCTTTGCCAATTGGAGGTCAGCTGAAGAACTATTCCTCCTCCCGCTGGGATCTTGTCTTTGCTGTGATCTGAAGGTCCTTTTGTGGCAACTGTGTATTATGCATGAGCCATCGTTAAATATAAGTGTGTTTTCTTTTACTGTGTCAATCAAGATTTAGTTTGTCGTGATGCATTACGTAACAGAATCCAACTGGAATTTTAGTTGGCTTTCAGTGGACGTTTGACCTTTGTATGAAGGCCTTGGTGTGATATTAAAGGTTTTGCCATCGTTCTTGCGTAGTTAGCCAGACATTCCGATCGTGTTTCGGTTCCATTATGGAAATCGAACCTTCAAAAACTCTGTCCACTATATAATACGACAGACTTCAAAAGCTCACAGGTTAGAGGAATAATGAGTTTATCGTTACTAGACCAGACTGACTGAGTTCCAGCAAAATATAAGTTGCATGTGCTGTCTAGGATAACTCGTCAATGCAGCTACATTGTCATTTCTCAAGTACCTTATAGAATGATGTGTGACGCCAGTTTTAGTAGCCATCAATCAATCAAAGCAATTATAGAATGCTGCTTTCTGCTCACCTTGGTTTCGTTAACTGATGAGGAACGGTTACTAAGGACATATTTACAGTGACAGTCCGGCACTGTAGAGTGGTGTGCGTTGTGAGAGCTTAACCTGGAGGTGTTCTTACCTGTCACCATACCACCGAGGGCGGTATGGTGGCAAATAACTGGTTTATTAATTTGTTAATTCACTTTCTGCTGGAAGGAACAGTACCTTGAGTGTTAAGTTGACTTCAGAAAATATTGAATGCCATAAACTGGGGTCATACATTTTAGATACAAATTGATTCTGTTGAGCATTTTTAATTCATTTTTAGCTTCTTGTACTACTATTAAGAGAAGGTGTTACGGGAAGAAGTCTAGTTAACGGATGCGGGCATTATTTTAGTCTAAGCAAAGCATATAGCTATTGGAATTCACAGTTAAGGATAGTTGGCTAATACACCTACGTATTTTGGGTAAAAGGACGTGTTCTGGTCAGTATATATGCATATACTAACGACGAATAAAATGTAATAATATATACTTAAGGAGGTTATTGTTAATAAAGCCATGTTCCTACATTTCACGTGCTGAGTGAAGGTAAACATAGTACGAGACTCAAGTCAGGCCGACGCCGTCTCTTCAAACTCTGTGTTGTTGTCCAGTGTTCATTCACTGTTTTGGCAAAAGATAGATTATTATGCTTTGTCTTTAAAAGGGTGAAACGCCGATTGAAATATTATAGGTAATGTTTATGTTGCTGATTTTCTGTAACCTACTAAGTAGAAATTGACATTTACGGTTTGATCAACGTCTGTCCACCATCCATTTCTCTAATAATATGTATTGACAAATACTATAGACCGGATGCCAATTAACTCGTCTAGTCTAGAATCACAAGTGAGGGAGGTGGTCTCCAGATTTTTTTATCATATTAAATATAACATCAAAATAGAAAGGGGAGAGGAGGGGGAGGGGAAGGACTGCCTTTGACTGCCAAGCAAAGGAAATAATCTTGAGAAAATGTCCTTGCTTTATTGAGTGTTTCATTATTAACGTAGGTGTTTATTTGAATGCGAAATGATGTACACAGTTCATTTTCATGAGATTAGGCAGTAAGAATAAACGCTGATAAGTCTTTATTGAAGCACTGAATTTTAAAAAAGCCATCCACAAGCATTTAGCAAAGGAAATGGCTCACTGCCTCCCAGTCTCTTAGAATCTGTCAGTCTCGGTTAACATGAGCGGGCATTCCATTGAGGGGTGAGAGATGTGTATTTCTGGTGATCGAAGTTCACTCTTGACGTGGTTTGGAAGCCATGTAAAGCTGTTGGTCCCGTTGCTGAATAACCACTGGTTCCATGCAACGTCAAAACACAATACAAACAAACAAATCGTTTAACATGAGGAACTGGTAACAGAATAATGAATCAGTTGCATCGGGAAATATTGAATGGCATTCCAACATTTCTGATGTTATGCTGCACGACGCCATTCAGGTGTTTTAAAGAGAGAAATTCGGTGATTTTCTTGGCCCCCAAAGCACACGTAGGGGTTAGTACCGTAAGTGCACCACCTCTCTCGCGCACGGTGCACGGAAGGCATAACTTAAGGGTACCAAACTGCAACCCCTTTCATTTGTTTTACTGTACCTCCGTATTTCATTCTCCTTCTTCGATCTTATTTCCCTAACCTTCATCTAATATTTGTTTCATAGTGCAACTGCTTTTTTAAGGTTTTCCTCCTGTTACGCCTTTCAGACCTTTTAGTCTCAATTTTCCTTTCGTCACTGAATGTCACCTTATAGGTCCCAGCGCTTGGCCTTCGGTCTAAATTATATATGATATGCTATTGTCCCGGAGGTCATATAATAGCTACTTGAGGAATTAGCTGGTACAATTCCTTTGTAGTTTTATGCCTATCTATAATTATTTGTATCAAACATTTTCGCTTACTCGGGGAGTAAGCCTACAAACTACTTTGTTGTTTCCTAATAAGTAATTGATGTAGCTCTATTTTTGTTGACTTTCACGTCAGGAGCCTCTCGATTCAAGTGGTTTCAGTACATTATTATTATTATTATTATTATTATTATTATTATTATTATTATTATTATTAGATTAGAAGAAGAAGAAGAAGAAGAAGAAGAAAAAGATCGTTCGAGTCATTGGATTACTGAGTAAGAGAGAAAAAATCATAGTTGATGTGATTACTGACGCTGAATCCAGATGGAGAATTGAATCAATTAGCCGCCCCAGTCCCTTTTCTTGTTGACAAACACATTTGAATTCGATTTTATGTAAATAACAACGAACTTGAACGACTGAATATGAGATGTATATTAGAAAATCATTCTGATTTCCTTTGGTCTTAGATATGATTGTTCGTCCTCGCAAAATATTCGTAAATAAGTATATTTTAAAAACATGACAGCAACTATAATTACATTTCATGCATTTTACAGCATATAGCTATTATCAAAGCTTTTAAAAAAACTAAACATAAAATATTTATTTAAAAATATTTATTGACATATAAAAATATTAACAAATATTATATATCTAATCGACAAATAAGTAAATTGACTACAGTTTATTTGGTACCTTATTTTGTAGTAAGTTAGTAACGACAAATCAATAAGTAAATCGATGAGACATTTTGAGATTTATAATTGCGACATCAACACGGTAGTTTAGGTAGCTATTGTATAGGAATGAAGAAAAATTGAAAGTCGTCCAAATAGATTAATTAACAATTAATTAAGAGAATTTCAGAACGAACTAGAGATCTGAAATATGTCAACTTCGATTTAGCTGAAATAGATACATTTTTTATTTGTGTCAATAAGTGCCTATCAGTATGACAAAACTCGTGAATTTTCAAGGCCATCAATTTTAGCGTTTAAATTGCTTGGGTGGAGACGAACTGGTTTGTAGTACTGAAACGACTTCAGTTTATACCAATACGACACTGAGGAGGAGGAGGAGGAGGAGGAGGAACAACGATGAGGAGAAGGAGAGGAGGAGGAACAACGACTGAGGAGGAGAACGAAAAAACAACCACCAGGGTCCAGGAACCACTTGACTCCCAAATACAACATTCATGGCAGTTCAGGAGTCGACAATTGAACTCTGTAAGTTTATTAATTAATTTATTTATTTATTTATTTATTTATTGTTTAGTAAAAAAAATAAAACAAGCATTATCACATGACACATCTATCGTTCGAGGTTGGAGAAGAGTGCAAAAATGTTTGCATTCATTCAAAAACTGTAAATCATTTTTACTGTAAACACTACCGTCATTGGAGGTCTTATGCATAGTTAATATATTATGTATGAATATGGAGGTAGGAAGAGGTCAACAGATTTACACAGGACTGGTCTGAACTTCTTTTTACTATGAGTGTCTATCTTGAATATACAATGACAGGGTCAAGAACCTTCTTGTCAAACCCAGATTTCATTCTGAATAGTACTAGGTTTGTCGTACTCATATTTTATGTGGTTATTCATCCTGTGCTTCTGATCTGTGTATGATAGCTGTTTATGAAAGTGAGGTGGTTGAAGTGCTTTCATGCAAAGTGAACGAGATATGATGTCAACGGTTTTTGAAGGTAATTCTGTTGTTCCTTGTGAAGGTGTCCTTTCGTTGCTTGGTAGACCGTAGTAAAAGTCCATTATTGCTAAATAAAAGACTACCACAGCATCTCATTACCACCTCTGAGCGATTGAAGGAAGGACATGGAATAAGCAGTAGTCCTGTTGCTGTCTCTGTTGTGAGTTGAAGGTTCCTAGGTAGCTGACATCATTAAAGGAGAACTTTATTCTATAGCAGTTTAGAAATACGACTCTGTGGATTCTGGAGTCATTTGAGCTTTTTATATATTGTTGATAGTAATGAAAACTGGAAAATTTGACGATATTATTCCAGTAAAACACTGAACTTGAAAAATACTATGGAACTTAACTGTACTAGAGGTTACACAGGACTGTCCACTGCTTATGTTGATGCATGCAAGACCACAAAGGTGGAATGAATAACAGAAAAGTGTTCCCATTTGACAATCGCCAGTCGGTTCCAAAACTTAGACATATATAACTCTTCATTATAGTTTAACTCTTGGTTTCTGAATTCCTGTTTTCCTGGAAACTTTTTATTGTACGTTGCTGGTGGCTTCAGCCATCTGTTTTTGAAGTTTTCAACTGGAATACTATAGGCACCCATTGGTGACTGCTTGTAAGGCCTACAGGTTCTAGCATTGTTTATGCATACCTGCCCAGTCAATCATTTTTAAAGCAGGGTTTATTACTTTGAAGTAAAAAACTGAAATGTGTAAACGATATTGAATACGAAGGACTAAAATTTGCCGTGAGAGATGAGATGATAGATAATAGATAGATAGATAGATATAGATGGAGAGAGAGAGAGAGAGGAGAGAGAGAGAAGAGAGAGAGAGAGAATTTTCTAATTTACTGACAGTGGGTGGGGCAAAGTAGCAAAAACACCTAGGATTCATTTTTAGGACTATTCACATAATAAGAAAAAGAATCACTTGCTCCAAACTGAACGTAGGTAAGCAATCATGATTGTAAAGAGCATTAGGCCTATCTTTCGGAGCAACTCACAGGTTCAGAGGATTGATATACTTATAAGGTCACCGGTTGCTTCCCAAACTGAGGTTGTTACTGTGAAAATGACGAACTGGGAGCATATATAATAGTTGTTTAGTGTGATGCCGACATATTTTGAATTCAGTTCTCCTCAAGAGTAAGTTATCGCTATAGAAAGAAGACAACTTGGTCTAATCACAGAAGGCATCACTGATATCAGATTCTCATTCGAAGTGAATAATTATATTGAAGGTGGAACTCACAGTGAAGGATTGTTGACAAATTCCCACACAACATCTGGAGTTAAGCAGGAATTCCTAACAAAGTTCTTCGACATGTTTCGCTCAGATTATGTTGAGATTCCAGAAAGGAATCAAAGTCATATATATTTCAAGAGGCGATCAGATGGTTGATAAGGAAATGGTGCTGATAACACGTTTTAAACGGCGGCAGTAATTAACGGTGTGGAAGCTGGATATGCAGTTTTGCTTTGCTACATTCAACGTTTGTTTCTGTGTTTGTCGCATTTCATCATTGCAAATCTAAGTAGTTATAGACTCTGTTATAAGAGAAACTGATGTATGTGCATACGGATACTTTTTCTTCAACTCCTCTAGATTATAGTTTTCTCAAAGCACCGTAGTACACTGTAGAATTCAGCTTATCAGTTATTTGAAGTTAAAGTTTGCCGTGACATCCGAGTTCCTCTAAAAGGCGTTTTTATTAAAGCTCGAGTGCGATGAACTGGCATGAAAACATCAGGAGGCCAATTCATGACACTATTCAAGATACGGGTTGAAAGCTTTAGTCACTCTCGGTGTTACATTTACTTGATTAGAATGAAGATGATTCTGTAACAACCAATAAGCAAGATAAGAGGCTGTTCCTCTTCAAGAAAAACTGTGAAGAAAGACGAGTCTCTTCACCAAAATAAGTTTATTGCGTATTAAATATATTGTCTGCTAAAATGGTTATGGCACCTCGGCAAAAATCGGACTTTGGGAAACCTTTTCTCAGAAGTTGGCAGAAAGTAGAAGGCTATTTGTTGTCTTAACCTGGTTGTTATTAGTTTGGTCAGAGAATAACCCATCGTAAATCGACATAGGCCTAGTTCCAAGGCCATCGCCTCCTTCGAAGTACGGATAACGATATCACTGTCGCACCAACTCGCACGATAAGTCCTGGAGAAGCTTCTATATTCAGAAGAATTCACAAGTGCCTGATCTCTTGGGGAAGTAACATCACTCTACTCTAACTACGAAAGGTTGAGACTTTCCTACAATTAGCGGCATTGACACGTCTCCCATCTTGCCAAAGGAGGTATTTAATCCTAATCCAAAAAGGTACATTTTCAGGATTAACCTCCTCGAAGTTAAGGTTAATCTTGAGAGTGAACATATTCGAGCGTACTGTCCAGCTATTCAGCTATTTGCTTTAATCAAAAGTGGCTTCATTTTAAAGTAATATATGCCATGTGTATGCTGCTTACGTTAACGTATCTACCTACTTATTTACATAGAAAGCACACACACATACATGTGTGTGTATAATATATCAATATATATATATATATATATATAAATATCTATATATATATATATATGAATATCCCTAATTAAATTTTACTTGTTTTGTTTGTGTGGTGTTTTTACATTGCATGGAACCTGTGGTTATTCAGCAACGGGACCAACAGGTTTACTTGACTTCCGAACCACGTCAAGAGTGAACTTCTATCACCAGAAATACACATCTCTAACACCTCAGTGGAATGCCCGGGAATCGAACTCGCAGCCACCGATCACGCCATTGAAGCGCTTTAAATTTTGCTTTGGGCAATTTGAACAATGTACAGTAAGGTCCAAGTAGTATAATGTTTTGATCTTCATGTTTTGTTTTATTACCGATGAATGGAGGGAAGTGACAGACAATTCGCTTATTACTGTAACCCTCGGCGGTCACTTAATTCCCTTAATCATCCATACAGGAGGAAATGGCAGCGCCGCTCAAAAAATCTGCCAATTCCACCAAATTGTTACCCTTTTCCTGAAAAGTTTGAAAGAGTTTAAGAAAATATGGCAGCAGTGCTAATCACCCTCGAGTCTCAATCTTTCGTAGCCAGAGTATAGAGTGCGTGAATACTGCTGTAATGTTAGTTTCCATTGCACTGGAAGATCCTTTGAAAGAGGCCAGGAATGAGCCCACACTTGCATGATGGGCTCGAACCCCAGTACGTGGTACAGATTCTGAAAGATTAGACCAAGGGTTCTTGACAGGGGGCATCTATACCCCTTGGGGACATGAGAACCACATGCTGAGGTGTAAAGAACGTGATCTCTGGACATTTGTATACAATTGATTTTAATTGTCCAACTTCTGTGACTTCACCTTGATCCAGTTTTTGCTCCCCACTAAGACAGTTCATTTCTTGTGTCATTAGTAAATTTTATTTTGAAGTGCTCACTTATAAATTCTGAATGAGTAGCCAAGTCAAGGCAATTTGTTTTTTCCAAATACTTCAAAGTAAGTGTCTCGACTGTGGAGAATGGTTTTTTTTTATTTCAGTGAATTTTTATGTCTTTATAGTAACAACTAGTAGTTATTTTTCATTGTTTATTATATTTTCATGTATTTCATAGGTTGCTTAATGTAATGAATAACATTTTAATAGATGTTTAATGTAAATGTTCTGCAGTTTTTTATTTATATTAAAGTTTACTAATGTAACAAACTAGGTAGCGTCATTTTTGTTATTTGTATACTATGTTCAATAAAATGAACATGGTAAGGTAATTTTTTCACTTGTCATGTCAGCATTTTGGGGTGATATAACTGAAATATCCTTCTCTAAGATTATTATTCTCTCCAATATTATGTAAAGAGGCATGCATAATTATTTATTTACAGTGTACTATTTCATTATTTTTCATGCCTATAATGTAGAGGTTTTAGGTCTGTTTAACGTCTGAATCAGGAATCTCAAGCTATGTAGCATCTGAAACAATCCCCACTGATGAGGCTGCTTTATAAAAGCCAAGATGATGATGGTGCTCTCATAGAACCCAGAAAACAGATGGGTGTTTTTGAGGTTAGAATGTTTCGGATTCAATCCCTTGACTCTGTTTATAACAAAGAACAGAATCTTTCTTGGTTGATGTAAAGTGGTGACTCCAGTTGTGTCCACCATAACCTGGTAACTATGAAAAGTGCAATCAAGATATAAATATAAATTATGATAACAGTAGCACTAATGGTCAATAATTAAATAATTAAATTTTAATATTTGCAGTTTAGTTAGTAGGAGTTTATTATTATTTTTAAAGAAGAATGTAGTAATATGTGATGTCATTACCAATAATGCCATCATCTTTGATAACATAAATGCCCATCTATTTGAATGTCTACAGCTTGAGTAGGTGTGACCAAGAGAGTTGCTTGTGAGAAATGCAAAAAGTGGCAACCAAAACTGGAGAATGATACCAGTTATGAAAACTGGCTCCTTGAGATATGTAGTAGGTACTTTCTTCTGGAGTTTACTCGTAAGTCGTAAGGTAGAGATGTTTCATTGCAAAAAGTTTCTGTAGAACTACAGACGAAAGGGTTGAATTCTTGGACGTGAATTTATTTTGGTGTTTTATTGATCAGAGATGAAATCATTGGTTGGGTTAATCTTGGTGACTGAATAATGTTGAGGAAGTCATTCTGACTAGGACTATCTGACTGGCTTTTAGGAGGATGTGGTCAGTGTGCATAAAGAAGTTTCCTTTGTGCTCGTAGGATGCTGATCCTGTGTCTTTATTCTTGGAGTTTTCTTTGGACTGAGAGTGCCAGTGTTGATGTTATGAGGTGAGGTAGGGTGAGATAATGGAAGGCAATGTAAGGTGAGGAGAGGTAATGGGAGGTGAGGTAAGATGAGGTGAGGTAAGGTGAGATAATGGAAGGTGAGGTAATGGGAGGTGAGGTAACGGGAGTGAGGAAACCACAGCTTTAAGCATATCAAAGTGTCAGGACTATAACACCATTTATTTACAACATTGACCTCAAATAATAATGTTTAAACCAACTAGCAGCATCTTGTACCTAAACAGAATATCATCTATGATTTAAAGTAGGTCTCATACGTAAAATATTTCTCTGTTTGATATACAAGATAGATTATGGAAATCATAAAGACTCGTTACCTATCAAGGATGATTAGTGGAAATTACGGAAATCCTTGATTAAATATGTATAAAAATAGGCAATGGCAGTTTTTATAAATCACATAACTCAAGCTCTTTTGTTACATAAGAAGTTAAAAGCTTAAATCTCTTAATCTAATACATATTAACTATTATATAAAAATTCATCTCACTGTCCTAGTTATACTTAATACTCGTTTACCTCAAAAACATCTGTCTGCAATGTGTCGTCCACTGGGAATTAAAAAAAAAAAAAGACTATTGTTTTTAGCTTAAAAGTCTATAAAATACTGTACGTTCTTAATTTTTAAAGGGTTTCTATATAAAAGATATATATATATATAATATATATATATATATATATATATATATATATATATATATAAAAAACACTAACTTTCAAAATGAATAGAAATGTATTTGCTGTAAAAAATGGTTTTCTAGGCTTCCTGATCACACTGTTCAGTAACTGAGACAGCAGACGAATTTCCGACGGAATGAGAACGGCAGTAATTCTGTCGAAACCTGATTGATGGTGAAGTGGAAGTGGAGACCAATCAAGTGGGAGGAATGAAGGGTGAGGAGAGAGAGCAGTTGGAAGACTAGAACGAATCGGGAGGCATCAGATGAACTGGGAAAACCCGCCTTCAAAGACGCCAATGGAAACATAGAGGGAGATTGATGATGCTCATTTCGCTTCTTTATCTAACTTCCTTCTGTCTGGCTTCTTTTCTTCAGCTTTTAATTCATACAGAATCGTTCCTCATTCGTCTTCCTTAGTCTACGCTGATTACTGGAAGCATCATTTCCTTCATTTAACTCATTTTCAGCTCGAAATAAGGAGAAAATCCGCCTTCAAATATGTCAATTGAAATAACAGGAGGTACGCTCATTTTGCTTTATTTGGTTTATGGCAGTGATCTTGTTCTTTGGTGTTAATTCTTTAAGTGGCTGATATATTCTTTCTTTATCTTTTCTCTCACTTTCTTGTGTTCCATACCACTGTTTTCTTCTATTCCCAAGTACTTACATGCAGACTCCTCTGCCAGGTCTTCAACAAAAATGCCTTCCTCTACCTTTATACCTTCTGATGTTACTCTATTCCCTCTCTTTATTGTACTCTTGGCACACTTGTCCAACCCAAATTCCATGCAGGTGTCATTTGAGAATTGGTGGACTGTCCTAACTAATTCTTCCAGTTTTTCTTCTGAATCTGCAGACAACTTCAGGTCATCCATGAAGAGCAGGTGGTTCACTCTTTTATTCTCTTTTCTGCTTCTGCTTTTGCTTAGGTCATAGCCAGTGTTAATGTTGTTCAAGATTTTACCAAGTGAATCTATGGTCAAGCAGAAGAGAAGTGGTGAGAGGCTGACACCCAGGAATATTCCTCATTGGATCTTTATGTTTGGAATTACTATCTGGCCCTCAAGAGTGTTTTAGACAGAGAGTGGTCTTCCACTTCTCTGTACTGCCAGGAAAGATCTTATTTCCTCGAAGATGTTATATAGTTCCATAATTTTGAGTATCGAGGTGTGTGGGACGCTGTCAAATGCCTTCTTGTAATCTATCCAAGCCACATTAAGGTTCCTTTGTCTTTTCTTACAATCTTCTAATGTAGTTTTGTTTATTAGCAGCTGACCTTTATTGCTAAGTTTGTTTCTTGTGCATCCTTTTTGTTCTTTTTCCATATATTTGCCTTGATCTAGGTGTTCACAGATCTCGTCTGCTCTGACTCATGTGAGCCATTTGTAGGTTGTTGGTAGACAGCAGATGGGCCTATATTTGTTAGGGAGCTCAGTCTCAAGAGCTCTTAGGGAGAAGGTTGGGGCTTCCTGTTGTGAGCCACTCTGGTGATTCTTCTCCTCTTACTATTCTTGAGAAGGCTTGTGCATAAGTGTGGTGTAGTGCTGTGATGTTTTTTAGCCAGATATTTGAGATCTTGTCTATTCCTGGTGTCTTGAAATTATTATATGCTTATAGTTTTGTTACTTTTTCTATAGTGAAGTATATTGGTGGCATTTGCTATTTCTGGCTGTTCTTTTGACTAATGGTGTCAATCCATGAATTCTCTTGGTTTTGTCTGGGGTCTTCAAACAGTGGCTTCCAAAATCTCTCTAGGTCTTCCTTGCTTGGTGGTGTTCGTACCTCCACAGTTTCTTTCGTCATCTTCCTATACACAATCTTTGGATTTTCACCAAACTGTCTATTTATCTGTTTCCTATTTGTACAGCTAGGGCCTTTATATTGGCTTGCGTTCTGCCAGTTTTCCACTCATTTGTTCATTCCATATTCTGTATTTTCTCTTTATTTTCCAAATTTTCTTGAAGATTTTGTGAGTGATTTTGATCTCTCATATAGTTGGTCATTTGAGAGATCTCTGCCTTAACTGGTTTATTTTATCATGTTGTTTCCTTTTCCTCTCCAGTATGCAACCTCATATGACGTGTAAGATGTGATTTCTGGTAAAATGCTTTCCCACATTCGTTGCACATGAATGGCTTCTCTCCAGTGTGGATTCTCATATGATTTGTAAGATGTGGTTTCTGGGAAAATGCTTTATCACATTCCTTACACATGAATGGTTTTTCTCCAGTATGGATTCTCATATGAGCTATAAGATTTGATTTCTGGGGAAATGCTTTCCCACATTCCTTGCATATGAATGGATTCTCTCCAGTATGGATTCTCATCTGATTTGTAAGATGTGGTTTCTGGGAAAATGCTTTTATCACATTCCTTTACACATGAATGTTTTTCTCCAGTATGGATTATCAATATGAGCTATAAGATTTGATTTCTGGGGAAATGCTTTCCCACATTCGTTGCACATATATGCCTTCTTTCCAGTAGGCAATCTTATATGACTTGTAAGACATACTTTTCTTGGAAATGCTTTCCCACATTCGTTTGCATATATATTGCTTTCTCTCCATAAATGCAATCTCATATGGAAGAGGAAAGACTTGATTTCCGGGAAGGGAAAATGCTTTCCCACATTCGTTGCACATATATGGCTTCTCTCCAGTATGCAATCTCATATGAAGTGTAAGACTTGATTTCTTGGAAAATGCTTTCCCACATTCCTCGCACGTGAATGGCTTTCTCCGGTATGGATATCATATGACTAGTAAGATCTGGTTTCTGGGAAAATGCTTTCCACCACATTCCTTGCACATATATGGCTTCTCTCAGTATGCAAACTCATATGACGTGTAAGACATACTTTCTGGGAAAATGCTTTCCCACATTCCTTGCACATAAATGGCTTCTCTCCAGTATGGATTTTCATATGAACTATAAGATTACTTTTCACGGAAAATCCTTTCCCACATTCCTTGCAAATGAATGGCTTCTCTCCGGTATGGATTCTCATATGAACTATAAGATGTATTTTCTGGGAAAATGCTTTCCCACAGTCATTGCACATGAATTTCTCTCTGGTAGGATTTGTGATATCCCTTGTAAGATTTATTTTCTTGTGAAATGCTTTCTCACAGTCAGTTGATCTGAAAGGCTTCGCTTTATTGTGACTATTCCTTCTTTCTTGTTTTACTTCATTTTTGCAAGTTTGAGGTTGTTTTTCATTCACTGTTGAATTCATTTCATATGAATAGTCATCATCTTCATTAGACTCACAGAATTCCTCTGGTTCTATTTTGATGTCCATCAATGGATCCAGGGACAAAAAGTCTCCATCACTGGTTCCACTAAATGCAGCCAAGTTGCTGTTTTCTTGATTTATGGAAGGTAGTGATAATGCACCTTCAGTTTCACTTCTCAAAGGAAATTCTAAAGAATGTCCTGGATTCATTTCAGCCTTATGTCCTGTCCTGTTCTGTAATGACAATGTGTTCAATTCACAACTCTTAACACACAATTGTTAACAAATAATTACCGAATAAATCTGTTAAGAATTAAGTACAATATCTTGAAGGACTACAACCAGATGTCACTGCTGATGTATGAATCTAATATTCCAAACAAATTTTACTTGTTGTTTAAATTTGTTAAATATGCATACAATAATTCACTGTTGTCTCATACACTTTAAGAGTTGCTATTGGTAATGTTCCATGTAGTACCATTAAACAACATGCATTTCCCAAAATCCTGATGCTAATCAAAACTGTCGAAGGATGGAAGGCTCATCTGAGGGAGAATCTGAAATCAAACAATGCAACACAGAGTTAGGAAACATAATGCCAGAACTGAAGCAGCAAAATAATCAACAATAGATTAACAGTTAATATTGATGCCCACCACCTCACATCTGTAAACCTTCTTAGCTTGACATTACAATACAAATTACTTATGAATATATTTTATCAACAAATCAAAAGCCAAGAATAGAAAATGCAAGAGACCAGCATAAGAGTTTTGTGGGGTAACAGCAGGAAGGGTACAGTACACAGCAAATGCTTGATTATATGTGACCCAGCTATACATAACACCATATTATCCACAGATGTGGTATATATTAATAAAAAAAATAGTAAGGGTCAATTGAGTAGTATGTTATTGTGGATACAATACAAGAGTAGCTATTATGACCAGCAACACTGATGACAGTCTTGGAAGGTATGTGCAGCTACATTTCTTCAAATATGACTTTTTTTCAGAGCTATACAAACCAGAGCTTTTTATGAAGGAGTATCTTTCAGTGCATGTTGGAAATGGGTTAACTGGTGGTTAAGAAGAATGAGTAGGGTAATGAACAAAGAGGGGTGGCTGTGATGGGAGGTATGATATAAGGTTTATGTCTGCATACCTATGAAAATTTCATATTACAGCATTTCATCGATTAGTGTATCTGCATATGCATGGCTTTCGACTTGGCAATATGTTCACATTTAACTCCAGCCCTACCAAAATCTACATGAATGTATACATACATAAAAAAAATGAATACAGTAAAAAGCCCTTTTGGTTTTCAATGCTGCAAAGGTGGAATAACTTCAAATTTTTCAAGTAATGTGTATTTTTCCTAATATACAAACCAGAGAGTCTTTACCTATGGATATAATTACAACGCAAGCTGGGAAAACAGCCATTTAATTTTAAATAAAGTGGTTAACTATCAATGGTAGGGTAGGAGTCCGGCCGACCCAATCCTTATGCTTCACTTTAACCTTTTGGCTCAGGTAGCAGAATGAGGGGTGGCTTGAGATAGGCAATTTATGCAAAGACCTGTAGGTTTGCATGTTCAGAAAAATACAAATTACTTAAAATATTTGTATTCTGTTCCTAAACGAATATAATCCTTTGTTCTTTACATATGAAGACTTACTTGTTGGTGGAAGGATTCTGAGTAAATCTCTGAACTGACTGGTGCCTCAATTCACCTGGGCCTCCTTCCAGGTTATGTACAGCAGAGGAAGGAGTCCTGTGCCTCTGACCTGTTGAGCTTATGTGATGTTCAACTGCCAGTCTTCCGGGCCTTGCGAATTAATGGGCGTGTATAGCATCATTTACTCAAAAAGGGTTTGGATGAACCCCTCGTGTCAGAGACAATAAAAGAATAATAAAACCAATGGGTTTTATTCAATTGTCACCTCCTCTCTCCCTTTGCTAGAGAGAGGGGATGGCCATGCACCTATTAACCTACAGACTTCTAGATTATAGACAGGGTACAGTACTCAATTATATAGCTCACCTGCATCACACGCCAACCTTCACTCTGCCCTACAGGTGAGGAAGGGTATAAAAAAATAAAGGGAAGAGAAGGCGGCCAGTCACTCACTCACAAGGGTGATCATGACCCAGCTGATCACCCAATGAATCAGACAAAATGGAAGAAAAGCATAGGCCTAGGAGACTGTCCCATGGGTGTTGGAAAGTGTCTTCTATTGCTGTCCATGGGCCTGGCACAACAGAACAGAATGCCAGGAGCTGTTGTGCAAGGTTGCAAAGAGGTCTATGGCTAGTAAACCCCAAAATATTGAACAATCTTTCTGTAATGTCTTGGGTGCAGGGACCACATTGTCCCTATCTCCTAACCCTGGCGACTGAGCTTGTCTGCCACTATGTTCTGGTTCCCTGGGATTTACCTGGCTGACAGCTCTACTGATCGTGCTACTGCCCACTCATGAACCTGCATTGCCAACATGTGGAGCTGAAAGGAAACCAATTCCTCTGCTTGTTGACCTATGACAATACTGTACAGTTGTACAGTATTGGCAGGTTGGGGTTGTTGACCACCTCGTGCAAGGGGGATTTTCCCGTAAGTCTGGCACGGTCTCTAAAAATGCTCATAAATGCTTACTTCAAAGTTTAAACACAAAATATGACCTTAACCATGCTCCATAAGTCTTAAGCTAAATTTTGAATAAAATTAAAGTTACTGTAATTTCATTTAAAAGTTAGCTTAATATATTACTCTTAAAGAAAAGTAAATGATTGGTAAAACTACATGAGTGTATGAAGATTACAGACATAAATATGTAATTAAACAAACACTTTTGCAAGTTTTTTCAAGAGTTTGAAAATGTTGCATCTGCTTTTGCATATCTTTGAGATATTCTTGTATGAAAAGTTTGTGCTATGGCGTAAGATTGAGGAATTACTGTATTGTTGATATAAACACCATGGACTGCCCCCCATCACCGGATCCTGAACCTCTTGTAGAGCCAAAAATGCCACCTTGAGATCCAGATGTGGAGCTGTTTAAAGTCATGGTTCCACACACCTGAAACCAGCAACTCTTCCAGGTGTGTGTTATCCCTCGGTTGATGTATAGACAAACAGAAGCATCTCGGGATTGGAAGCGCCAGGATAAGTCCTTCCTTGCTTCCTCTGAGAAAGGCAGCTGGAAGAATGGGGACTCCCTTACGGAGACCAAAACTCCTTCATTCTCCACTGAACAGAACGAAGGTGAAGCTACTCACGAGGGGCCAGCTTCTCCAAGGGTGACAGGTGACCCAGAATGACTTGGCACTGGTTAGGTGGTTCTTCCTATTGAGACAGGAATAACTGCATTGCCTCTCTGAACTAGTGATATGCGAGTCTGAGGGGCAGACTCTTGATGATGCCATATCTATCAGCATTGCTAGATACCAGATACTTTATCCTCTGCTTGGGTGTGAGATCATCCCTCTCAAAAATGACATTTTAATAATAAAATTAGATTTTACAGATAATTACCATGTAATTACCTATAGTTGAAAGCTTCTTACCACGACAGTCAAAATATTCCAAATTTTGTGGTTGCGCCACCATCGCTAGTGTAGTAGGTGGACAGGACCCACCCACTTTCAGGACCAATGGATACAAAACTGCAGAGAGAACCAATGTGCTTGGTCTGCCATGTTCATCTGCGGGAAGGAGGGAAGGGCTATAATGTAATTACTTGGTATGTGTAAAATCTAATTTTATTATAAAATTGTCATTTTTACACATGTAACTTACCAAGTAATTACCTGTAGGTGATTCCATGTTTATACAGGTGGGAGTCATGAACATATACTATATTAACCCTCTTACGCCGAAGCCCTAAAAATCAAAACCTCTCCTGTATGCCGGCGCCGGTTTGGAGTGAGCGCGGAACCGGAAAAATAATTTTTTCAAAAAATCACAGCGCGCTTAGTTTTGAAGATTAAGAGTTCATTTTTGGCTCATTTTTTTTTTCATTGCCTGAAGTTTAGTATGCAATCATCAGAAATGAAAAATAATATCATTATCATATGTAAATAATGCGATATATGGTAGCGAAAAAAAAAATTCATAGATAATTGTATTCAAATCACGCTGTGCAAAAAACGGTCAAAGCTAACGAGTTACTTTTTTATTCGTTGTATTGTACACTAAATTGCAATCATTTTCATATATAATACATAGTAAAACGATAAAAGCAACACCGGAAAAATATTATCACAAAATGATGTACGAATTCGTAACGAGCGGACGTAAAAAACTTTTATTTTAAAAAATTCTACCGTAATTCTAAATAATGTTCTAGAGACTTCCAATTTGTTTCAAAATTAAGACAAATGATTGAATATTACGATACTGTACAGAGTTTTAGATAGATTGCAGATTTCGACCATTTTCGGACGAGTTAAATTTGACCGAATGTCGAAATTTTAATATATATATTTTTTCATATGCACATATTTCGAAGATGGAAAAAGCTACAACCTTCAATTATTTTTTATTGTATTCTTCATGAATTTGCGCACATTTTGATATATGAAACTCTATAAAAAGGCTAATATGAAAAGGAGCAAATATTAGGATAATGCCATGTACGTATTTCGGAGACTTGCGGCCGCGATTCGGCGCGCGGAGTGAAGGTAAATATATTTTTCAAAAATTCACCATAATCACAATATTGTTTTAGAGACTTCAAATTTGTTTCAAAATTAAGAAAAATGACGGAATATTACTAGGCCGTAAGAGTTTTAGCTTACAATTGCGTTTTTTCAACTATTTCGGTAGAGTCAAATTTGACCGAACGTGGTTTTTTTTCTATTTATCGTGATTTATATGCAAATATTTCGAAAAAAGAGAAAAGCTACAACCTTCAATCATTTTTAGTTGTATTCTACATGAAATTGCGCACATTTTCATATATAAAACTTTATGTAACAGCTAATTTTAAATGGTGCAAACATTTCGACAATCGCACAAAAAAATTCTGATTTTTTCGGAAGAGTTACCGCGCGAACGTAATTTTTTTTTTTCATAAATTCACCATAAATATCGAAAATATTGTGCTAGAGACTTCCAAGTCGTTGCAAAAAATGGAAGGTAAATGATTGAATATTACTAGAATATAAGAGTTTTAGCTTACAATTGCGTTTTTCGACCATTTCGGTAGAGTCAAAGTTGACCGTAAGTTGAAATTTTTGCACTTAACGTTATTTATATGATTTCAAAACTGATAAAAGCTACAACCATGGGTTGTTTTTTGTTGTATTGTGCATGAAATTGCGCACATTTCCATATATAAAAACTTTATGTAACGGCAAATTTAAAAGGGTGCAAACATTAGGACAATCGCACGAAAAAATTTATCGGAAGAGTTATCGCACGAACGTAAGGAAAAAGTTTTTTCATATTAAATTCACCTAAATCGAAATATTGTGCTAGAGACGTCCAATTTGTTGCAAAATGAAGGCAAATGATTGAATATTACTATAATATAAGAATTTTAGCTTACAATTGCGTTTTCTCGACCATTTCTGTAGAGTCAAAGTTGACCGAAGGTTGAAATTTTTGCACTTATCGTTATTTATATGAAAATATTTCAAAATTGATAAAAGCTACAATCATGAGTATTTTTTAGTTGTATTGTGCATGAAATTGCGCACATTTTCATATATAATACTTCATGTAAAGGATAATTTAAAATGGTGCAATAATTATGTCAAAGTGACGAAATAATTTCCGAGATGTGTCACTGATACTTTTTAGTGCGATAAGAAAGAAATTCGCGCTTGCGCGCCTGCGTAGCGATTGTAAACAAACAAAACAACGCCTTGATCCGTGAACTCCCAGCATCCCCCAAGGCGCGTGATACAAAAGTTTTCGGCTGGTAGGCCTATAAGTATTTTCCGCGAATTTTTAAAAAAACTTTTTTGAGCCGACGTATGATACGTCCAATCGGCATACGGGAGACATTTTGACTCGACGTTTAATACGTCCAATTGGCGTAAGAGGGTTTAAAGACATTAAAAGTTAAGTAATTACTCAACATAGAAAGTCTACATGTATTTTCAAAGTACTCATTGTACAGTATGCAGCAAAACTCGTGTGACTTTTTTATTTTTGTACTGGACAAGCGTTGTTCTCAAGTTGCCACTTAGTATTAAATCTCATATTTTATAAACGTGTATGTATGAGGAAAAGTTGGTCACTTGTTATATAGAATCTTATCATTGAAATATATTGGAACCTGAAAACCAAAAATATTTCACGCTACAATATTTCTGAACGAAACTAAATACGTTACTGTAGCATGAAAACCTCAGCTCACCGTGACTTCCATGAGTCGTGGAATCGTCTGTCTGGACACTGTGAAAGAGGACATCGCGATGGAGTGCAAGAGAAAAGTTGAGCAGAGCATAGTTTAATGATCAAAACTGATGCATTTGGGATATGAATTCGAAGTTATTACTTTTCGCTTTTGTAGTTTTGTGTCTAAAGCAAATGTTAGTCAGTATCGTGATTTCGATACTTGCAATAAATTATGGCTTAGGCTTAGGTTATAGCCAGTGCTACATAAGTCTAGTCTCCCGAGGGGTTTCTTCAGTTTGAAGAAAAGTAAATAATAAATAAATTAATAAATAAGGGAGGTGAAGAGTAATCTTCACTATTAGAAATACAATTAATTTATATTATTTTACTTTTACTTTAGGAATAGAGGACAGTAATCAGGTCGGATATTATCAGCTACAACTGTCGAATGTAGATTCTACAGAATGACAACTGCAACCTATTATAAACAATAATGTCTAGGCCAATGCTATTGACTTTATAACATACTAGGCTATATTCCAGACAGCAACAAGTTGCATCAAATCTTTGTAACTTATGAAGGGTATCTATAAGACCATAAAGCAGGATTTGTGAAATTCTTCCACAGTCTTGGTGTGGTATACTTCCGTCATTATTTTCTTCATAGGCCTATAGGCTTAATAAGAATGATATAATCGAGAAGCGCGAAGTGCACTTGGCTTAGGGGTAAGGCAAGCTAAGCCATTGGCCGGCCACTATGCACCCTTCACCAGTTGGGTCTAATGAAATCTTATGTAGATCTCAAGAAATGTAACTTAGTAAAGGCATTAATAAACCAAGTAGCAAATAATGAATATTATTGATAATAAAAACGGTATATATAGGTTAAGTAAATGGCATATCATTATAATTATCTTTTTAAAAATACGTATAATTCTATGAAATACATAGGTCCCTGTGAAAAATAAAATACAAATTCCAGCAAAACAGAGTAAACACAACTTCGTCTTTTAAAACACGTCATACATATATAGCTACACATACATACATACAGGGAGAGAGAGAGAGAGAGAGAGAGAGAGAGAGAGAGAGAGAGAGAGAGAGAGGGTTGATTAATATTTAGTATGTGAGCCTAGGTTGTCTATTACCGAATTAAGCCGTCTAGGAATACTATCAACCAACCAGTCTACTGCAAATATTTTCCCCACGCAAAGACTCCCACACTGGCAAGCAATTGCTTATGATGGCTTGTTTACTGTTCAGAACGGAGCCATCCGGATAACTTCTTGATGCTGCTGTAACCATTTTCTCACTGGCATGCTATTATGAACAGAGGAGTTGTCCAATACCAAGAATATGGGCAACGGTTCCGGAATCAGTAGCATCCTAACAGATGGAATCAGCACCTCGTCAAGAATGTCAACATATATACTGCCTGCCATTTAATCGCTCATGGATTGGCACTAAAGCACCTGGTCCGCAAGAAGCCATCCAACCCCAAAGGCCTGCGGTTATCCTCCCACTTCGTCGATTGGTTCGACATATTTATCCTCAAATCTGAAAAAAAAATAGAGAGAAGGATTTAGAGAAAATATAAATTTACAGATATTCGGAGAGAAACAATGACAGTGGGCTTACTTTTAAATATAAAAGAAACTATTTTAAATGCAGTTCTTCCTCTCATCAATAGATGTTATGGATAAAAAAACAAAGGGATTGGCGCTTTTATTAAGCCATACTTTCAGTAATATTGCTATATCACAGAACTTTTAACTTTTAAGACTTGAAGTGCAATGTTAAGAAAACACTATAAGGTTATTCTATAAAACTCTATATATATATATATATATATATATATATATATATATATATATATATATATATATATATATATATATATATATATAGAGTTTTATAGAATAACCTTATAGTGTTTTCTTAACATTGCACATATATATATATATATATATATATATATATATATATATATATATATATATATATATATATATATATATATATATATATATATATATATATATATATCCACAAGTATGTATAGGCCTATTTGAATTTTCTTCTCGAAGAAACAGTTCTTTAATATCCATTTACCAAAAATTATATAGACAAAATTATACCTTTTTCGCCTTCTTTTCTTTCCTCTATTAGATGATAATATACAATTACAGACCATTTTAAATATTAGAAACAGCTACGTCAGATGTAATTTCTGCCAGACTTAGTTTTACAGTAAATAATTGAAAGAAAGCTTTGGTTGTAGGCCTAATAGTACATATCATGCATTCGGAAAAGAGGAATAAGAAAAGTTGTCTTTAAGTCAGTGCAAGTGTAATCAAACATTCACGAGACTCAGAGGAAAGCTAGCACGAACTTCCTCTGCAACTGGTTTCCCGCCAAGCAACACTTCGAAGTGGAGGCGAGATTTTATAGATATTTAAACTGCTTCCTCAGTAATGACAATTCCCAACTCCCACCCTTGCTCAAATTAATTTATATCTTCTCTTGCATTATTTCTCCCTTATCACATCGTAACTTCCATTAAAGATATTTGTCATTGTAAAAGGAATTATTATTCATTAAAGCTTTAGCATATATAGAGACTAGGCCTATAATACAAAGTATATCACACATAGGCTACCACGTAAAAATATATAAGGCAAAATAGGTAAATGTTCATTACCTGGTTTTTCCTGGACGCCAGCAGTGCAGTCTTCCCTGTTGGTCGTTGCAAAAGGTCTTCTCGTCACAAAATATAGCAGTTTCCCAAAACTGCTCTCTCTTGGACAGATATTCGAGCGCAAACCCGAGACGATGGTCCATATGCGTCTGTGTAAGTAGAGGCTTGAGCGCAGGTTTCCTACATAGAAGACCAGCTTCTCGAAACCGACGTCTTACAGTGTCAACTGATGTTTGTATACTTGTTTCTCGTTTCACTGAAAATGATGACGAAAAAGGGTGTTCAGTTATATAATTAATTAACACTTCGTCTTCTTCTGAGGTTGTGCTGCGGGGTCTCCCAGATCTAGGATGGCTTTTCAATCCTTCTCCGTCGTTGTATCGTTTTAGCCATCTATACACAGTTGTCTTGTTGATATTAAGACGATTAGCTATATCTCTTTTTGAAAATCTGGCAAGATGCAGCTCAACTATAGCTTCCGGTGGCTGTCGGGCTGCTCCAACCATGTTTGGCAAATGACCACAGTTGACGTCATGTTAGACCACGCCCACAACTACATCTCCAATACGTTCTTTTCATTAAATAAACTACTATGAACGCTAAAAAGTAAAATTCGTTAAGTATTTACGTATTTTCATATTTACCATAATTAAAAATAAAGGTGTTAATGTTTATCTAATGATATTTTTGGAAAAAAAAAAATATAGCATTATACTATAAAACCATGCTAAGTGAACTGTATCTTTTTTTGAGCGAAGTTTCTAATTTAGCGTCATTAGAAATGTGAAGAAGGTAAGAGTTGCCAGTTAGTCACTTTTTGAACGAAAATCACTGAAATCAGGTCACTCGAGTTTTGCTGCATACTGTACCTTACCTGGTAAGAAAGAATTGCAGATGAATACTGCCTCTGGTCAATTCTTCCTTAACTTTTGTAGTCATGGAAGTTCTACGGATGACTGTTGAAAGTTACAAACTGATGTCCTTGCCCTGGGCTTAGACTAAATAAAAACAATGACTTCACCTACACTATAAAAACCAACCAGTAATACTCTACCATAATGACTACGGGTCCAGAGATCTAATAAGATTACTGAGGTCCTGGTTGAGACCAACATCTATACATTTGTGCTTGAAAACAGAGCTCAAAATCAACCTGTAACCCTTAATGGTACTGGAGGATGACTTCCTGGAAGACTTCAAAAACAGTAAAAAATCTGCTATCTCAGCTACAGTGTTATGTCTTTGACACCAACTTCTGAAGACTGCCCACTTAGATATTTAGAGCCTGCTAGTAGAAGATCGACGACACCTAGCAATGGCTTCTGCAGCTTGCTTTGAAAAGCCTTTCACTTTGACCAGTCATCTGACTGTCAAAATCCTGTCAAGAGACAGAGCAGATAATCCTTAATGGAGCCTAAACAGGTGAGGCTGTTTGAGCAGAGACTGAGACTTCTTCTGAGGGAGAAGTCTTGGGACGTCCACTATGAGACAAAGAAGGTCTGTAAACTATTCCTTCCACGGCCAAAATTGGGCTACTAGGATCATGGAGACATTCTGATGAGTTGAAAATTTGTTTATTACCTCCTGAATCATAGCAAACGGGAAGCATGGCATCTGTCACCCATGCTAAAGGGTCCAGGACTGATGAACAACCTGATGAAGTGCTCCACTGAACTAAGGGTTCCCAGCAGGTACATCCATTGAAGAGATGAGCAGGACTTCTGATCTACGAACTCTTGGACTGTTTGAAGGCAAACATTTAGAGGCTTGGGCAAGAGAAAAGTCCAAAAAGTCAGAGTCCAGAATCGTGCACAATGATGAAAATTCCCAACTCCTGAGTCAAAACCATTAGTAGTTTCTTCAAGTCTCCCATGCACTCTTCCTTTGAGGGACGACTGAGAAGTGATACATCGAGGTAAAAACAGATGATCCCCATCAGGTGTAACCACTTTGCGAGAGGGGATAAGACTCTCGTGACTATTATGGGAGCTGACATCAGGCTGAAAGAGAGATCTCTGAATTGAATACGAAGCAAAGAATTCAACTCCGGATGGATGGGAATATGGAAGTACGAGTCTTCCACATCCAGAGTCACCATCCAATCCTTTGGATGTAAAAAGACTAAGACTAAGGCACTGGTCTCCAAATAAAACTTCGTCTCGACGACAGAAAGGTTCAGAGCACTGACATCCAGGATGAGCCTCCAGCCCCCCGATGACTTGGGGACTACGAAGAGTCAGTTGTGAAACCCCTCTGTTCCGTGATCTAACACTTCTTCCACTGTTCTCTTGCAGATAAGTGCCTCCACTTCCTGCGAGAGGGCCAAATATCTCTTAGATCCTTTCGAGTATGCTGTTAACACAATCGGAGAAGGTCTGTTGTGGACTTATTCTGCAAGTCTGAAAGTATGTCTTTTACCATAGTTTGCAGAAAAAATATAAGCCTTATCCAAAGGCAATGAAAAAAATAGCAGATTTCTGTGTTGACAGGACACCCTTGGAAATAAACAGGCACCACAACTCTCTTTTTTAAAAGGCCCATAGCAAAAAGAGAGGCAGCTTCATTAAAACTGTCCCTTACAGCTTTGTCTGTGCAAGACAAAAATCCCAGCCAATCTGAAGACAGGTTTTCGACCAATGAAGAACAACTCTCTATCTTAGTAGCCAATGCACCCACAGTAAAATTTAAGAAACTGAAAATTCCTAAAATTTTGAAGGTATTCTTCACCAAGTGATCGATTTCCGGTGATGAAAAGAAAACCTTTGTAGCTGCAAATGCCGAGCGTCTGGTTGAATCATAAGAGAACTTGGTAACCTAGTTCTATAACCAGGAAGAGCTAGTTACTGACATAATTGACTATCTAATTATGTAAACAAACCACAAAATAAGCAAGTATGTCACCAAAGAACACTGGAAATATCCAAACATTGACGAATGATGACCACCAAAATCACCGATGCTAGTCGGTAGCCGACAGAAAACAAATTGTTTCTCTCACCAGTTTTGTACCCATCGGTCCCGATACCAAGTGGGTCCTATCCACCTACACTAGCGATGCGGATCCACCACAAAATTTGGAATATTTTGATTACCGTGGTAGGAAGCTTTCAGCTATAGGTAATTACTTGGTAAGTTACATGTGTATAATTGGTCGCTACACCCAGATCCTGACAAATCTTGAGAAATCAGTCTGTGTTCAGGAGCAACTATGACCAAGAGCTTGCCAGAACTAGCCCATCATCAAGATACCTCAGCCAACGCATTTTGTTTGAAATGGCCCTAGCTGAGACAAGGATGAACACTTCAATGTACACTTTGAACTGGAACACCATAACCACGAAGGTTAAGAGGGGGTACTTGCGAGAGGACCGGTAGATGGGTATTTAAAAATACACATCCTTGAGGGTCTAGACCTAGAGAAAGAATACAATAAAATCCCAAGAGTAGTGATGTTTTGGTGCTTGAAGAAGAAAGTCCCAGAAAAGTTGGTTAGGCTGGTTGAGATGATATATCAAAGATCGATCACAAAAGTAATAACAGCAGTTGGGGAAACAGGAATTTTTAAAGTTAGTGTTGGATTACACAAATTTGTCAGCATTAAGTCCATTTTTGTTTGTGCTGGTCATGGGTGTGTTAAGTGAATAGATCAGGAACGAAGAGCTGTGGGAGTTGTATGCCGATTATCTGGTGATTACTGCCAAAAATGAGGAAGACCTACAGAGAAGTGTTGGAGAGTGGCAGGAGTCTTAATGGTGAGTGTGGATAAAACTGATATTTTTACAGTAAAATTAATTTTTCATGTACTTACCCAGTAATTATATAGCTAAGAGCTTCCTACCTACGGCAGCCTAACAATTGAAAATCTACGGTAGTGTTGGTTACAGTGTAGCTGGAATGCCCTGTCCACTACCGGGGCTTATGTAGGCAACAACCTGGCAGTGAGCTTCAATTCATTTTGTGCTCTAATGTCCCTGTGAGGATAGACGGGTAGGCTCCGATCATATAATTACTGGTAAGTATATAAACCTTATTTTAGTATAAAAATATATTTTTTTTATATGGAACTTACCAGTAATTACATAGCTGATTCCACTTTTAAAGGAGGGGAATCACGGACAAATTCTATCTCAATACATTGCATATAGTGTAATGAAATTGAAAAAAAAAGTTTGCCAGCATAAAATAATATGCTTGTTGTTTTCATACCTGGTAAGCGAGCACTGCAGATAATTTCTGCCTCT
Organism: Macrobrachium nipponense; assembly: GCF_015104395.2. Classification (NCBI taxonomy): domain Eukaryota; kingdom Metazoa; phylum Arthropoda; class Malacostraca; order Decapoda; family Palaemonidae; genus Macrobrachium; species Macrobrachium nipponense. The sequence continues at coordinate 9,230,043 of NC_087222.1, forward strand.
GGTCAGTGCTCCACTTGACCTGTAGAGTACGTGGCTGTCTGGCCCATAGTCGCCATGAGTGGCGGCATTGGAGCAAGGTAGTACAATAGTGGCTCGCAAAGCTACAAAAGGTGCTTGCCCTGGGTGAAGACCAAAATAAAAACACTGCACTACACCATAACCATAAAAGACTGTCACAGCCCAACCACTAAAAAGGGACTGGTGGGCACTCTAGCCACAAACGTGCCTCCAGACTTCCCAACCAACACAATACCTTATTCAAGGTGAAAATTAGCAAAAGGAAGTTAGATTCCCTATGCCCCCTCTCCCAACACCATGCCAGCCACAGATATCGGTACTAATGTGTTGCAGTTCTCGAAGACAGTTTCCACATCCTTCAGATAGTGTGAAGCAAATACTGACCTACACTTCCAGAATGTTCTTGCACAATTTTAGTAAATGACATATTGTCTGAAGGCGAGAGAAGTCGTGGCTGCACTCACTTCATGAGACTTGACCTTCATTGCAGCCAATTTGTCTTCTTAGATTTCTGCATGCACTTCTACAATAAAATTGCTTTAAAAATTGATAGGGCATTTTTGGAGTGTGGAAAAAATGGATTCCTGACCAAGCGCCAAGGGAGGTCTGAAGAGTCCCTAACCTTTTCTGTTCTTTGAAGGCAATATCTCAAGACCCTGACTGGACATAGCAAACTCTCCTCTTCCTCAGGTTGTTGTTGTTGAAGATTAAGCTGGCTTTATGCCAGCACGGGCTCTTGCTCACAGAGCAGCCCGTAGTCTCAGGCCCGAGAAGATCCATCAAATTCTTGATGGTGAAGGAGCACAGCCACAGGTTACTGGCTCCTCATTTTTTGTCAGGAATACGAGAGAGAAGGAACATACCGCATTCCCTGTGAAAATCCGATCCTTTTATCTATAGCTCGGATTTTGCTAACACACTTTGCTTTTGCCAAAGCTCCTAAGAAGATAGTTTCCTTGTTAGATCCGTGACAGAAACAGACTGAAGAGGTTCGAAAGGCAGCCCTGAAATCCATTTCAGTACCATATCTAATTTCCAAGAAATGAAATCAGAACTAACTTGTTTCCTGACATCAATAGACTTAGCAAGGTCACTTAAATCTTGATTTGATGACAAATCTAGTCCTCTATATTTTAAAACTGAACTAAACATAGCTCTATAGTAGCCCTTGATAGTAGATGTTGATAACTTCCTCAAGTAAAGAAGGAATCAACTACTTGACTTACAGCTGTTTCAGAAGAGGACACCATGTGTCTGTTACACCACTCTCTGAAGGTAGACCACTTAGATTAATATAATTCATTAGATGAAGGTCGTCTGCATTGGGATATAGCCTTCACAACTTTAGAACATCCTTTCGATTTAACGAGGCACCTGACTGTCTGTACACTGTCAGAGCCAGAACAGACAATCCTAGATGGGACCTCTGAAAATGTGGTTGTCTAAAAAGAAACAGTTTTTAAGGTAGGAGCCTGGGGAAGTTGACTAATAGTTGCATCAAGTCTGGGAACCACCCTTTCCCTGGCTGAAAGGGGGCCACTGGAGTCATTGATACATTCTGGTGAAAGTTTAACTTGTTTATGACTTCCCTGATCATACCAAAGGAGGGAAGGCGTAGAGTTCCAAACTGGTCCAGTCTTGCAACATTGCATCCGTCCTCCAGGCGAGAGGGTCCGGGATTGGAGAACAGAATCTTGGGAGTCTGTGGTGTTTTGAAGTCGGAAAGAGGTCTATGGAAGGTTGGCTCTACAGCCTCTAAAGTTCCTTGCACACCAGTTGATCCAAAGTCCATCCCCTAGGACATTCATCCTCCCTTGGATGAAGCGAATCAGCAACAACACTTGATTCCTTTCTGCCCAAAGGAGAGGTTCCTGAGTCACTTGTTTCCTCTCATACAACAGTGTCGAATTGTTGGAGTGGATTGTTACTGTGTT
>NC_087222.1:9232494-9255011 GCF_015104395.2 Macrobrachium nipponense
TCTGAATGCACCGAGTATCTGGTCCCAGTGCACCTCTTCCCAATGAAAGTGCATCTTTCCTTGTGGAGTAAAAAAAAAAAAAAAAACCAATGCACCAACTTCATTCACATAAAAGCTGCCTTTGGCGAACTGTAAAGGTGACTATACTATTCACTTTGCAGGATTATTTTTTTTATAAAAGTGAATCAGTTTAAAGTCTGAATAAAAACAGAATATAACAAAACCAACAAACACATCCTGCTATGAGGGAGAGGTTTAAAATGTGATAACCTCACCTCTTAAACTTCAAACTGCAAGTCTAACTGTTTCTGTAACTGGTGGTTAACCTCCAAAAGAAATGACTGTACTAACTTCTCCTTTGGATCTGTGGTGGCTGCTCATCAAACTGTGTAGCTACCCAGCTAACCCAGCTCTTTATTGGGACAAGGTTGCATCTCGCCTTAGATGGTGCAGTTGGAGACGGGGGAATGAATGATGGAGTGACTGGGATTTCTTCTCCGCCCCTTCATCCTTCTCCTCCTTCGGGGCGAGAGTGGATCCGGCCATCATGTGTTGGAACTGTCGACCCATGCAAGGAAGTTTTGCAATGGAGCAACCATTCTATTTATCTTTATGAGTTTAGAAGCAACTGCCCCTTTCTCTAGCAAGGGGATGTCCTGACAATAAGACAAACCCCATGCATATTTGCCTTACTGTCTCTTAACTTTCAGATTCATCCCAACTTGATTAAGTGTGGGTTATTTTTCGTTTCTTTCTTCATTCGGAAAAGCCGAGAAAGTCTGGTAGGCTGATCACGCAGTCTCTGTATTACTCCAATCAATTCATCAGAGGAAGACTTATTCTTTTACCTGAAGACCTCTCGAAAACTGAGTTTATCTTGAAGGTTGGTTTCTGCATAATGAAGTGTGGGGAAAATATCTAAACTATTATCTTGACACTTGAGTGGAGGGGGAAGTTATCAATGGCTAGTCGAAGTACCTACTATTATCCCAAATAACTGAAGGTATGGTTGAAGGCATATTAACAGCAGACTCCACATGCAGTAATAAGTCACAAATAATTCTAGACCCCTGGAGACCTGATCCGAATGTCTAGATTAAACCAAGTTATATCTCGTCAGAGATTTTAAGTTTTTGTGGTTATTACACTATAACATTTAAAGCTACTTATAATCCCTTGCCATACAGGTGACAAAGGCAACCCTTGTCACTTTGTTCAGAACTTCAGTAATGAATGAACATTGTAGGTGGGTAAAATAATTACTAGTGGATATTGACATGCTAATTTACTGAATAAACTAAATGTTGAGACTTTAGTTTTACTGTCCTAACTTTCATTTAACCACTAGTGTCACCGGTCTAGGTGGTCTTCGTGAACAAAGCTGTGTGGAAGGTCAAGCGTTGGAATCAGGTACCTATTACAAAGCCATATTACTGCCCTCTTGTTAAGTTGGATGGAACGGAGGGCCTAACCAAAGTAGGCAATTATTGTAGAGAAGTTTTTTCTGATGGGTTTCAACATACTTTGAACAGTTCAAGATTAAAGTCCTTTTAAGATGACTACATAATAACTGACATATGCATGGAGGTTCTGTGGCAACAAAACTGTTACTTACTACCTGTCATTAAACTTGCATGATGGACACTGTACTGTTTTCTCCCGTCGCCTGCTGGTTCCTGGACTTCCTGTGGTCTTCCCTCTTGCTCTGGCATACTTGACCTTCAACTAGTTTCGTTGATATTAACAGGAACATTAGAATTAAGACGTTTGGCCTGTGGGCAGGACAGTTGAATGTGTCTAAAATTTATGTATAAAGCTAAAATTGTTGTACACCTGAAACTCAATTGTGTATTGGGCAGGAATATCTTCTCTCTCTCTCTCGTTTTGATGATAGTTTCTGTATTTCAAAGTTAAAAACCCTTACTACATGAAGGAACTTACGCTACTATAATCTACATAAATTATTAAGGAACAATTCTACAGTAATTAAAAGCTGAAAATGGCCCGTTTTAAGGTTAACTGAATAAAGCGAATAAGCGTAACCTGCTATTTCAATTGACATATTTGAAGGCGTATTTTCTCCTTATTTCGAGCTGAAAATAAGTTTATCAAAGGAAATGATGCTTCCAATAATTGGCGTTGATTAATATACAAATTAAAAGCTGAAGAAAAGAAGCCAGACGGAAGAAAGTTAGATAAAGAAGCGAAATGAGCATCATCAATCTCCCTCTATGTTTCCATTGGCGTTTTGAAGGCTGATTGCCCCAACCAATTCTTTCTGATGCCTCCCGATTTGCTCTAGTCTTCTTCACAACTGCTCTCTCTCTCTCTCTCCTCACACTTCATTCCTCCCACTTGATTGGTCTCCACTTCCACTTCCACATCAATCCAGTTTTGAATGAATTACTGTCGTTCTCGTCCCGTCGGAAATTCGTCTGCTGTCTCAGTTACTGAACAGTGTGATCAGGAAGCCTAGAAAACCATTTATTTTACAACAAATACCTTTCTATTCATTATGAAAACAGTGTTTATATATATATATATATATCATATATATATATATATATATATATATATGTATATATATATATATATATCTATACATATATATATATATATATATATATATATATATATATATATATATATATACTCGTTGTCCACTGGGAATGTTTTAAAAAAACTTGTTTTTAAGCTTAAGTCTATAAAATACTGTATAATTTTTATTTTTAAAGGATTTCTGTATAATCATATATATATATATAATATATATATATATATAATATATATATATATTTATATATATGATATATATATATATATATACTATGTATATATTATATAGAAAATCCTTTAAAAATAAAAATTATACAGCATTTTATAGACTTAAGCATAAAAACAAGTGTTTTTTTTAAACATTCCCAGTGGACAACGAGTCTAAATTATAAAAGGACAATGAGAAGAATTTTTTTAATATATAAAATATGTAATATTTTCATACAAATATAGCTGCTATTGTTTATTTTATGTTTATATCTATTACATTGAAGCCTATTATGTATCAGAAGGGTTCCAGTTATGTGATTTGTGAAAACTGCCATTTAACGATTTTCATATATATTTTTATCAAGAATTTCCACTAATCACCTGATAGGTAATGAGTCTTCATGATTTCCATAATCTATCTTGTATATCAAACGGAGAAATATTTTACGAATGAGACTTACTTTAAATCATGGATGATATTCTGTATAGTTACAAGTTGCTGTTAGTTGGTTTAAACATCATTATTTGAGGCCAGTCTTTTAAATAAATGGTGTAATAGTCCTGACACTTTGTTATGTTTTGAGATGTGGGTTCATATATTTATATTGAGTACTACTTTATCTCCAATATGACGAATTCAGTGCTAAATATTTTAGTCCAGTTTCCCACTCAATGACGTCTTGGATAGAATAAGAAGACTCGACAAAATCTCCCAAGAATATTTGAACATTTTGACAAATGCTACTGAATTCTATATGATTTAGTTAAAGGTAGTACTACATCCATTAAGGGTTAAGGAAAGATTTTTTTATCATTTATAATATTCAAATAATTCGTAGGCATTGCACGCTTAGACCTATTTAAAGGATGCCTTTAATGAGTGAAATTTCACTTTACATATTGAGGGAGGGCATTATATTGCTGTATTTTGTTATTTTATTACTGTATTATTTTATTTTTATTATTATAATTTTATTACTATTACTGACTTGGTTACTCATCATGATTCTTGAAAATATTCAAGTAGTACATACTGGCTATACATATTATGAGGGATTTGTTAGTTAGCAGACTGTTACTTCTGAGAAATCTATAAAACATTCAAGAGATGAGGCTACTTAGACGTCATAATAAATTGTTGCTACAATCTATTCAGGTTAGCGAGGAAACCATTATAGACTATGGTTAGTTGGGGCTATTACTATTATTATTATTATTAGATGAATTAGATTATTTCTTTTTCTCGGAGGATTCTCTTTTGTTCAATATTATTATTCTTTGTCTTTTGACAATGATTTTTTCTTCATACCATATCATATATTGGTGGTCATAATAATCTTGGATAGAGTGATACCTTATGGGAGAAATTCATGCCTATGCTTTTTCTTTAACCCTTTGTGACCTGGTGGCGTCAACTGAAAACTATTTATAGCTTTAGGGTAATTTTCGCGTGTCGTCCCTTGATGATTGACATTTCGCGCCATACAGTTTGATTGTATTTTGCATGAAAAACGTTTAAATAATTCAGTGGGCCATAAATTACATCTGGCAATTCTTAAGGAAAACAGAAACCCTAGAGTAGCGAGTCAGTACTGGTTACAGGGAGATTAGTCCACTTAGGGAGGAAATCTACTTGTGGTCAGTGCAGGAAAGCCTTCTCTGTCAGGGTTTACCTCACCAGTCACATGAATTGCCACACTGGAGTGAGGTAATTCAGCAGTAAGCTATGTGGCAAGCACTTGAAAATTACTGGACACATGCGGATGCACACCAGGGAGAAGCCATACAAATCCAGCGTCTGTTAGAAGGCGGCACTTGCACAGACGTCTCTCGTGGTTGAGCACGTGCACGTACACACCAGAGAGCATTCATGAGGAACTAGGTAGAGAGATTATCGTCAGGGAAATAATCTTTCAGTAGAGACAAAGTATGCTGGAAACTATAAAACCAATGTTATTGAGTGGAAATTAATTTATACACTTGGAAAATCTAAAGTAGTTTATTCATATTTAATAACGTGAAAATATCAAATGCATAACGCAGGGCTCTTCCTCTTAAAGGATGAGCTTCTCCTCCATACCTGTATTGGAAATACGGAAAATATACATAAATAAATAATAAAGCCTTGGAATATTAATATGAATTGATATATATAAGAAGAGTACTACAATAAGAGCTTATATACAGGAATAAGTAAACATGTTATCTTAACTGTGAGTAGTTCAAGGACAGGAAAAACTAAGCCAGATAACCATTTAACAATGCTGGGTGACCCTATCCTGAAATGGTGTAACACCCATATAAGTTACCTATACAAAGATTCTTCAATTGTGTATTTTAACTTTTATGACAATGAAAAAGAAGTCTCAGCTTACCACTATGAACAATATTATCAAGAATGTCACCTTCAGTAGAGCTTCAGAACCACTGTATGGACAAGAAAAATCCTTCAATATAAAAAAATGTAATAAACAAATATAATCGTACTCAACCAATTGCAGGCAGCAGGAGAGTCATTAAGAATCAGCGACAAAGGCTCAAAGAGATGACTACAATTACCATTAATTATTTGCCCTAACACTACAATACTTGGTACTCACCAAGCAAGAAGTGACTGACGCTACTGCTTCAGAGAATGTTATTATGTCTCGACATGATTAAGGTTAGGTGAAGTCCGAGACCGTGATGAACAATAAGCCATCGGGGCCAGAGCACATCCAGATGGCCACAAAATACGCTGTCCAAAATATGGAGTCTCAGGAATATTTATAAATGCCTCGTAAGGGACCCTTGACTCAGAGTAATATTAGCAGAGCCGTAAATATACGTCAGCCTTGTTGATGACTCGTTAAGAATGAAGACCGACTCATACTGAAGACTGGCTCGACTGAGGACTCAAGACTGGCTCAACTCAACTGCCCTCAGGCTCTGACAGGAATCTATCCTCTGTTATCAGCAGGGCTTGACGCTCCCTCGGAAACAACGATACTAGGAGAGGAATCAAATAATGGTAAATCTAAAGGAGAGCTCCGTCTCTTGTTTGCAGAAAAATATATATTTTTCCGATGTATTTTTTATTGATTATGTTTAAAATGATCATTAATATTGGTGGCATCAAGCAATTACACCCTTGTTCCCATCTAACAATCTTGGGGGACCCCAGTGGGAACCGGGGTTTTTTGGGTGGGGGGGGGAGCAGGAGAAAAGTGATTTCCAAACCGCACTTCATGACAATTCCGAAAAATTTGAGCGGCCATTAGGCTAACTGAGAGACAATACTCCAGCATATTTCACACGATAATCAAATGTTTCACACGATAATCAAAATATATACAGGAAAAAGCTTACCTTACATAGGTTTTATCACACCGAAAGGCTTTTTTGTTCAAGTCAAGAAGGCACTTTTCCTTACAAGTCGGGCAAATATTTTCACTCTTGATTAAACAGTGATTTTGGGTAAAAGTTACGAACCTTTCTATAGGCCCATAATAATAGTTTTTGAAATCTCGATAATTCACGTAAATTTTCACACACTATGGGGAAACTTTTGTGGGGAAGAAAATCGGAGTGTGTAGACGTCGTGTTAATTCACTCATGGCGTTAATGCAAGTAACGCTTAATTGGAGAAAATAGGTGTATTTGCCGAAAAAATGGACGACTTGGTAACATTATATATTCTCATTGACTGAAAACGCTGTGCTTTCTTTTGTTTCAGAGAAAATTGAAACGTGCTCATTTACGATTGGATATTGTCTATAATTATGTCACTTTTTGGATGGAGTTTTTTTTGTGATGTCATTCAGAAGGTGTGGTTTCCCCATGACAATTCGAGACTGCGCAGCACACAAACGAATGAACAGGAGCTCATTAAAATAGGTGATACGACAGAGACAACAACATGAAGGACTTAGTTTTTTCTGTAGGTATAAATATTCAAGTTGTGTTTTCTAGACCGATAGGACTTACCGCCACTAATTTCCATCTTTCTTAGAACATACCTACTTAGTATCTTCTTTCAAGATATAAACACATTTATACTAAAAATCGGCCGGAGTAATTATCAAGATTTACCCAAATACCTAATTGCTAACTATCATTATGGCTGCAGGGAGCACAGTCGGCTGTACCAAGTATATTGAAGTAGCAATAAACAAACTTGAATAGTTATGGATCCTTTCTGCCCCCTTAGGAAAGTACGCCAGAAATAACTGGAATTTTGTATACAAAGTCAGTCAATCAGAATAATCTGCTTAATTCCAGATGAGATACATTGTAGAACCTCACTCAGGGGAAAATAACTCTTTTTGGAGGTTATTCTGTGCCGCTGGTTAAATGTATTTTGTAAGGATTGCATTCGCCCCGGGAGCCCCTGTTAAGGGTTCTAATTGATAAGCTGATGGTAATTAACATTAGTTTATTAAACAAGTTACCAAAATAATATACAGCACTGACGAGCCAAACATGTGGAGATCGGGGGAGAATTCGGAAAAAAGTCCCTCTGGTCACGTGACTTACCCAAACATAAACAACAGATATCAATCACAAACTTAGACAGCGTACCAAACAACATTTGTATACTGATTACTTACAAAATCTAGATCACAACATTCACATATTGTTACAGCCCCACTTTCTTGCGGTATCACAGAAAATAACGACATTTATAGAAATGCACCTGGAGAGGTGCAAGTTTTCCCATTATCAAGATTGAACATCACCTTTCCATCCTTGTTTAAATTCGTACATCAGATTTACCAACTACTTGGTCAGACTCGAAACTAAAATCTCAAAATATGGGAAAGCATTTTATCGCCAGCATCATAAAATGTCAGAATAGACGTGGCTAAGTCCAACATTGCACATAATTCCAGATATTTGTCAGTTTTCAGTAGAAAGAGCAGCAAGAGCGTCTGTTCCAGGTAGACGCTCTTATTTGCCCGAATCTGCAGTTTTTGCTCGCAGTGCTAGTCAGGCTGCTGATACAAAAATTGCATCATTTACTAGTATGAGGTTTTATACTAGTACTCGGTTTGCTACGGTTTTTTTTATCTAAGTTACAACTAAAAGGTGGAATAGTCTGCTGAGCCCAGTTGTGGAATCCTCTGATCTCCAAATGTTTAAGAGGAGCAAATTCTGAATCCTTCTCTTTCTCTCTGTATTTGCAGACTGATTTCCCTTTGGAGCCCTCTTCGGTTTATTATAGTCTGTCGACTCTGTCCGTGAGGAATATTCCTTCAGCTGAAGACTTAAAGAAAGGAAAAAAAATATGGTTCTCTTGTCCCCAATGGCTAATTGACTTGTGCTTTGTGTTGTCCAGCAAAGTTGTGATACCTTGAACACCTCAAAGATAGTTTTATCTCCGTTCTCACTTCTTTCCTTCTATCCACCTTGAGACTCCTCTCCTTCATATTTTATAATCTAAATCTCTTCTTTTATCTTGCTGTCCAACCACTCCAACTCCATTTTCATATCATTCAGCGCTGAATTGGCTGAAGGTATGTACCCCAGCGCTTGTCTTTTTAGCCTAAATTTCAGAAATTTCATCAAAAAACACTTTAATGTCCTTTATTTTAACCTGCTGATTGTGTAACTAATATATCAAACTGTCTGTTTTTCCTTCATTGAAAAGGTTTGTTCCAAATTTCTTGTACTCAGCATTATTTCTGACTATGAATGGGCGTTTTTTCTATTTAACCTCACATGGAACAATTCTGTTGAGTGAAAGGTACCATGCTTGGGTCTTCAAATTCATCATGTAGTACCTCAGGGGAACCCATCTGTTGCATTCTATCATCCATAGTTTGCTTCGAAGGACTTTTCTAAGCTATATTCATCCCCCGAGGTGACACAAAGATCAAGAAAAATATATTCGGAGGAGGTCAAAGTCTTTATCCGACATTTTAATTCGCAGATTGTCTGCTGAAGACCAAACAGGAACAGGGAACATTACCAAAAGCATGACATAATAAAAGTAACACCTCAGGATATCAAACTTCTGTGCTTGTCATCCACATTATTATCATTATGTTTTGCTTGGTACCATTTCAAAAGTGATATGATTTAAAATAGAAGGTTTGTTTCTTTACAGACTTTTTTACTTTTCAGAAAGCCAGACAACCCAAAGTTTTGTGAAGCACAATAAAATAAATGACCTTTGGCTGAGTTGTCGTGAGAAGTTTAAATACATCACGAATACTTGAAGAAATGCCTCTGGTAAACTCATTTAGAACTCCTAAGGGTAACCAAAGGCCAATGGTTCTTTATTATCGAAATACGTGAAGAAACAAAGTACGTCAGAGCTTTTCGGGCGTACGGAATAATGTACAAGCATGGGAATGGAGGTGACGAACGCACTGGGCAACAGGGCACATTTATGATTATTCAGAAAAGGCAAAGAGAAATGAGGAACTGGTTCATTAACCCTTTACAAACATATAATAAATGAATAAGGATTGATGAAGAATATAGTGAGTAAGGATCGTCGAGGAATATGTTGAATGAGTAAGGATTGATGAGGGATAGACGTTTCTCTCGAACCATTATCCTAGACTTGCATTCTATAAAGTAAGTGGTATATTGAATCAAGTATATAAAGGATGGTTACTATTTAGTACTTGCATGAATACCCAGCACCTGAAAGCTTGAAAACTAGCCTGTGGTGGGTAGAGGAATTCTAAGCTTGATTTGCTCAGGAACAGCCCAGTGTGAAGCAACTGGCGCTAACATATGGCCTAGACTTGAGCAGTTGTAAGCCCTTTTGCCATTGATAAAGTTGCTGAGTTGTACCGAACTTATGTAACCCAATAATGTCGTGCTGGTTCAAAATCACATTCATACTTCCGTCATCACTCGATTCACATAGATATTTGTTTTTTTCCATCTGTCCACCCACCTGTGGTGTTTGTGTATGGTAACACTGCGTCCCGGGCTTTAGATAGTTACGCTATGTGTAAGTTTTACGTAAATAAAAGGATATCTGGGTGTACATTTGCAACTGAAAAGTGTTTTAATAATGTACTGCATTGGAATTATACCGTTAATATTCGAAATAGGATATTATTGTTGAATGCAAGTTGCCTTTTCTGGGTGGCGAATGGAACAGCCAGATGCAGTGTCAGGAAAATTGCTTCTCTCGTTGTTCACTACAGCAAGATGTCAACTTTATTGGACCACACCTACTCTGCTACTAAGCTACGTGTTACTTCATTACACGTAAGTATATCAGATACACTTTTAATTTTTATAAAGTGCGTTTCAGCCAAATGCGATATGACGTAACTTGGTTTAGCATCTGGTTGTACTGCTTTTTACTTAAAGCTGTCACCTTATTCGCTAAAGTCACTCGCATCAATATTGTGGTGAAACTAAACTGAATTTTAGGGCCACATTCGGTGCGATTTCATTCAACCTTAAGCCCTCCTGCACTAGCTTTGAATGAGACCAAGTTACAGTGCTGAGGAGTTTAGTAACTTACTTTAAGTCAAGAAACCTTGCATTTTATTCAACAAAAGTGCAGTTAAGAAACAATCAACTGTATTTCCTACACCAATTCTTTTTGGGTGATGCCACACGGGTTCAAAAAGACGCATTTAATGGTTTAATACATATAATTAATATTTAAAGAACAGAACAATTATTCCAATTACGTTAAGAAGCAAGAAAAACTAACACATTACTGCAAAAATTATTAACAAAACGTTACGTTACTTCGATAGAAATAAAACTTAAATGGCAAACAGGATCTCAGAATATCCTAATGAAGAAGTTACTGCAATGGCGACGACGATTCACGAGGTGATGTGGCTGGATTCTACAAGAATATCTTCTTTTACTTGCCTTCGTGGAGTCAGATGCTAGAATCAAGAAACTTCACCTTTCCACCCTAGAAGAAAACTCGGGAGGAGTATATTGCATAACACATTGTCACATATACAAAATTACAGGGTTACGTAACAAACATCAATTTAAAAACAAACATCAAGTGCTTTAATCGTAACCCAACATACAAAAAAAAAAGGGGTTTCGTCCAGAAGGCAAGCATAAATTACTGGCATGTGCCCTTACAATAAGAAAATAATATATACATAGTCTCCACAGGAAGAAGTTTGACAACACTGTAATGATATGTCATCTAATTTTATAGAGATGGACAAAATATGCAAAAAAAGTCGTTTATTACTTTGAATATCAATGTACTAATTTATACCAATTCATTGCTATAGTTAATGTAATAAAACTACTTCTGTGGAGCAAAATGATCGTATATCAATGTATTTTCATAGAAACTGAGAAATACTTCAAAACAAGTCCTCATAAAAAACTAGGAACATTTTTATTCAAGGGGAATAAATGACAATTTTTGACAGGTTTGATCTGATGAATTCGTCATGCATGATTTGAGATGTAAAATCAAGAAATACTATGGAACTGACTTAGACAACCAGAAAACTCTTCTATGTAAAATTATCAATGTAATGACAAAAATTGAAGTATGCAACGTAAGATCAAGCACACAATACAATTTCCAAAAGAGCCTGATCTGTATCGTGTCACTCATGAGTGGTTCTTCTTTGGTATTTCAGACAGATGAGTAGACCGCATGATCACCCTTGTGCTGTTAACTATAAATATAGAATCAGAAAAACTGCGTCTCGGCAAGAACGTTGCATTAATCAGTAATAAAACAAACTTACATAAAAAGAATCAATTTAACGATTGCTTATCAGCTGAGTTAGTGTCGATGAAATGCATCAAGCAAAGCCAGATCCTATGATGAGCGTAAACTTGTGTTAGAAATTTGCATAACCAGCAACATAATATAAAATATAGACTTGGATCTAGAATTCGAGAACAACAATACAAACACCACTCCAGAGGATATGGCCAGTTTTTCAGCTAATCCAAATAATTCGAAGTCAATATCTGATGTAACTGAAGAAGCGACTGAGACAACTGGCAAATTTAGCACATCCCGTTCGCTAACCCGTTATTAATAGTCAAAATAATTTCATTCTTCCGAAACAATGGACCGTAATTTCCAAATTTCATTTTGATCATTTGATTTTTTTCAGAGCAATTGTGGCACAATTGTTAAATACGTAGGCATATCTCGGAATGTTTTATTTTAAACTGCACATTTATATAAAGCAATTACATTTCAATTGATATCGAATCCTGTGGCATTTGGGCAAATAAATTGTTCCAAGCACGCAGTGATGCTGTCCATTATTGTTTCCATGCTGTTTTATAAAGTTGTTAATATGAAGATGAAAAAAGGACGAAACAAAAATACCAAACAAAATTAAAAAGGACGTATGTCCATTCCACTGAATGTCTATTAAATATCCCTTCGGTTAGATATCTGTCGACAAAATGTCCGTCTGTTCAAATATCCACCAGTCAAATGTTCGTTGTTAATGTTTCCAACTTTCCGGTCAAGAGCAAGACAAATGGGTGGCTACATTGTTCAAAAGAATTCAGTGTGGTTTCCTCATTTAGGTCAAAGATGACTGACACTCAAAGTGACCAAAGGTTCTGGATCAGTGAAATTAACAAGTCAACTGAATATGGCGTATGAAATTATATAATATATATATATATTATATATAATATATATCTATAATATATATATATATAATATATATATATATATATATATATATATATATATATATATATTACAATTAAACTTTAAGAATGCTTGCCTTTAAAATGAAATCATGGTGTTAATCTTCCCAGTGAAGTAATTAGAATTTTTGCTAATTAATTATTTCAATATATATAATATTATGATATATATATATATATATATACATTATTATATATATATATATATAGTATATTACCAATTAAACCTTTAAGAATGCTTGCCTTTAAAATGAAATCAGCTGGTGTTAATCTTCCCAGTGAAGTAATTAGAATTTTTGCTAAATTAATTATTACAATAAAATAATAGTAAGAGAAAATTATATTAAAAAAAATTTTGTTTTCTTGACTTACTTTATGAAATATATGTTTCTTTTGAATAAATATCTGGTGTTGCTTTTAAGGAATTTGATGTTTAACTACCGGTATTTTGGAAAAATAAGGAACATAAAAAGAAACTAGCAACAACATGGGAAATATGGCATCACTCGTTCTTTCGTGTGGCGTCTTGCGAAGGGCGCTCTTATTTTGGTAAACAACTCGGCAGACCTAATACGTTTACCTAAACCGTGATTAAGCCTAAGTAGGAGTTAGTCAGGAATCGTAGGATTGAGGCGAAATCTGTCGGCGTTTACATCGTCACTCAGGTATTCCCATATTCTTATTGTATTCCTTTGCATTCAGGAATACATTCCTCATCCATTCCCTTTTTAATATGAATACATAATATATTACATTGGAATATTTATATATATCGAGTATTCAGTGTGAACTCAGAGCTACTATAGTATATTCACTGAAGAGACATGAGAGCTCCCGGGAAATAATAATAATATAATCAAATGCACACACAAATACGAAAGACTATCTATGATAGAGTTGACAAGTTGTTTACGCTGTACAGTTGTTGCAGTGTATAGCTACGAGTCGACGTCTGAGAATATTCCATAAAATGTTGCTCAGACTGGTACGATTTGAGAGCTATCTCACTCTTCGTTGCAAAGTATATCCAGTCCTCATTCAATTTCAACACAGTTCACTTCATATATGCAAATACTGTTATCCAATAAGCACAAGAATGAAGAATTAATAAACTCATTCTTTCTCTAGCTTTGAAAAGAGTTTGGAATTTCCGACGTATCCCTTACGTTCATTAAAGAAAACGGAAGCGCTATGTTCGTCAGGGACTTTAATAAAGTTTTTCTACAATAGTTAACTGCACTTGTGTTAGATCTGTAATTTGTCGACAGCTGTAAGCGTTTGCTATTTATTCACTATTGTAGATTTTAAAACATTTAGTTTTTTTTTATTATCTACCAAATTCTTGATGATAAAACTTCACTTTAATCTTCATCCCTTAGGCCAACTTGTTCTTGATTTCATGACATTTAGGATAAGAGCTTAGTAAAATCTGATACCTCTGATTGCAGCTAACCTAAGATAAATTTAAGATTTGTCTCACTTGAATCTCTAAATAATTCCAAAAGGTAATAATGCAATTAAGATCACTTTTAAGTAGTTGAAAAAATGAATTTTACATTCGTTTTCTCAAATGAATCCTCAGCCGGGGTGGCTGGATTTAAAATTCTTTTTTATGGTTATTATTGACACTCGTCAAAGGGCAAATTTTACAATATGTTTTGGCAAGAGGATCACTGACACCTCCTTCCTATCAAGGATTCGGAAATGATTCATAATTAACAAATAGCATTTATACACTAAGAGGAAGCATATATGTATTTCTTAGAATGTATAAAATTGCAAAGTAAATATTGTCTTTATGCAAATATATGGAAGAAGTTATAATGCAGAATCCATATACAAATATGCATTCATCTCTAAAAACAGAATTATCAATCGACGAGTTTCACGATCAGTATGCTCGGACTACAACCAAATCATAGAAGATTTATTGGCTGAAATGGCATTCACTAGTTTTTGTCTAACTTTATTTATTCATTTTTTTTATCTATTTATTTACTTTCTTTTGTCTGTGAGAATAAAAAGAATAATCTTGCTGTCTCATGTTTGGATCAGTGAGAGATTAGACTCTTTGGGGTTAAATGTGCAAAATGCTCTAATAGTGGATATTCATCAACTTTTTTTAACATTTGTTACACCACGAAACTTTGTTTTGAATCTTTATTCTGAGATTTCTTCTCCAACAGAGCAAAGGGACAAATTCTTCCTCAATCGTACTTTCTTAACTAACAAAGACTATATTTACCTGTAGGAGGAGACTGAGATAGGGAAGTCTGTCAGTGTTGGAACCAGAACAACGCACTGGATAAGCAGCCAGTATTGATATATCTAACAAAAAATGGACATTTTAAGGAAAATGTTTCTATATATTGTGTGATTTATAATTTAGTGAAAACTAGAAATGACTACAACCAAAGAGCCATAAAAACATTTTTTATTGATTAGATTTATGAAGACTGTCTGCAAACCATGAAACTTAGCCTACCTAATTACCGCAGTGCGAGGTATTTATAAAATACAGCAACATTTACATGCTAATGCAGCCTAAGTCACTCGAATCAACAGTATATATTGTTATGATGATACTGAACGCTAACTCTCTCTATTCAGAAGAACAACAGTTTTAATTAGAGATGTTTATGTGATGATTGAAATATATAAACATTGAATGTTAAGTGAAGCTCTGATCTATATTTGGTCAGTCGCCCATTATGCTTTCTAAGCCCGACTGGTCCTCTCTCCTCATCTCTTAGCGCTAAAGGTTCTGTTATCTTGATGCATTCTCTCCGGTTATTTCTATTGAAAGAATTTCCCTCTACTAATATCTTCATCTCGAAATCCTCCATGGCTTTATGATGCCACATTGTCTCTAAAATTGATGCTCTTCCGTCAGTGTTGTTAAATTAGTAAAGATTTTTTAGGTCAGCTTTACATTTACCTCCTTTTTCCCAAACCCCCAAAGGCAGAGATGACTTCATTATTATTAACTGGGGTAATAAACTGATGTGTGTGAGTATAAAAGGGGATTCCCTTATCATTTAAACTTTGTTATATCTTTGGTTCGTCTGTCCTATTGAATTGTAATTCCCTATGAGTAACTCATTTTCATTTACCTCATATAATTTGATATGTTTAACCTATTAGTCATTAAAATAGTTTTAAGTTTAACATCAACAAGTGACTTTCAATATCCTTCTATTTTATTTAATTTTTCGTGTTCCAATTTTAGTGAATAGTGAATATAGGTCATTTAATTTGGTAAACTTTGTATTGTGTTCATTCTTTAGTCACACAAGAATATGTATTGAGTCTTTTAAGGTCTGGAAATCAACCTATTAGTACTCATAAGATTTTGAGAGAGAGAGAGAGAGAGAAGATAGAAGATCATATTCCCTTCTCAATTCTACTCCTCACTCCACTTGTGCACAAACACTCCCAGCAGTCTTGCCCTATTATCCTTTCCACTGCACACATTCTTGCCTGTTCTTCCTTATTCCCAGTACCTGTTTTAGAGCTGTTGTCAAGGTAAACATATTTCTTAAACATCTCATACAACCCCCATTTAAAAACTCTTTTTCATATGCTTTGTAATAAATTTTGATTCCTTTTAATAAAAGTCAACATTCTCTACTTTAGCATCGTAATGTTAGCTCTTTCCACAGGATCTTGAGCCTAAAAGACCCAATTTTTTAATAGCACAAGAGTCATCCGATTCAGAAAACTAGGCGCAGTTTGAATAAAGACAGTGTGCAAGGGTCAGTGCCCCAGGAAGGTCTTACAGTATGAGGCCCTCCACACACACACACACTCCTGCCATCATACTTCCCACTCTCTATACCACATAACCATCATTTACCACCTGCTACTACTTAGTGTAGTAATTGTTGATGTGTAAGCAAGTCAGCACCAAGTCTACTTTGCTCCAAAGAACCTTCTTGTGCAAGATAAAATTCATGATCTTATAATTCATAATGTAAGTTTTTATTTCTTAACTGCTACCAGGAGAGATCAAGTAGAGTATATGTATAGCCCATGAAATATAAATGATTTTTTTTCTACAATACTATATTTATGCCTAACCTTATCACCCTCAAAAATATTATTGCCCATGGAATATCATATTTTTGCTTTTATATGCTGTATACTCTTCCAGGAATATTCTTTTGGTTCAAATATATTTGTATGCATATTATCTGTGCCCTTTCTTGAGTTTACATTTTTTCTTTACACTTATCAGTGCCTCTGGAATCTAAATATTTTGTTATATGCCAATTTATGGCCTACTTGGAAAGTGTTGTTTTTGCTTTTTATATGGTATGCTCTTCATGGAATTTTTTTTATTTTCATCAATGGTCACATATTGTACTATTTATGCCATCGAATTTAATTTTTTTAACCAGTATCTTTGAAAATGGAATGTAAATACTATTTCCTCATTGTATTTTATACCAATCTATTGCTTATTTGAAATATGCTATTTTTGTTAATATGTATTTTATACTCTTCATGGAATTTTTTTCAGCTATATTTGTATGCTGTGTACTATTTATGGCCTTGAATTATTATTTTTCTTAAAACACATCATTGACTATGGCATGTACTATATTGTATTTACTAATATCTGGCCTACTTGCTATTTTTGAATGTATATTTTGTACTTTTTTTCAGCTATGGCTGTATACTATTTATGCCCTTGAATTTAAATTATACATATTAGTTTCCATGGAATATACTCTTCTTGTTACTGTATTTTGCACTCTATTTTGGGTGTGTTATATATTCATATCTATATATACCTAGTCTTGGAATGTACCATATTTTTCTTTTAATATATAATCGTAAATATTCATACCCAGCCATGGAATGTACTATATTTATCTTTTTATATAAATTCCCATGTATTTATACCCACCCTTGGAATATACTAATTTTTCTATTAATATATATTTGTATATATTTATACCCAGCCTTGGAATGTAATTTTTTTTTGTCAATATCAGCTAATTATGAACTGTACCTGATTATATAAATTTCCTTTTGTGTATAAATGTCCTAATCGTCATATACTATTTTTGATAGAATAAATTTGTCAATATTGAGTACTGTTTTTAATTTAGACCTTTCATTATCATTACAAGAACATTATTCTAAAGTGCTATGTTAGCGGTTAGGAGGTGACTTTTTCACGTAAATTTCTATGCTGCTTCCACGTAATATCTAGTCTACAGATCTACGTTTATTTCACATAGAAATGTAACGTGACCACAACGATTTCGCAATGTTGTGTTCACGTGGTGACCACGTAGATATGCTAGCTGGGTATATTCTTTCTAATTCTCTGCTTCTTTGTCCACATTCGCAGAATAAATGGGAATTTAAAATGTTACTCTATCTAAACAGTCTCATACAATCTAAGACAGAATTTCATACTGCTAATAACTTCAGTATACTCACCCTTGATGATGATGATCCAGTACTTGGTGGAATCTAACTCGACGTCAGTTCCCATATTTCGATGTTCAAGTGGTTCCCGATTCCGAATCCTCCTTCTCCTTCGTCCATAGTTTTCATTCCAACTTGAGTCGTTCCAGTACTATAGCACCCACAAAGCCGATTTGATAAAACCACACTGAAGGTTTCAACGCAAATAGATTTCTCTGAATATTTACGATTTTTTTTATTCATAAAATAACAGTTTTTTTCATTATGTTTACAGGAACTCATCTGACACAAACACAAACATTTATTTCTTAACACCAGATCAAAGTTAACATCATTCAGATATCGGGTACGGTATGCAACTCTCATAAATCAAGTGTTGATTTTCCTAATGTTTTTAGCACTAATATTTACTCTACTGCACAAAACAATTGCAGAATTAGGAGTTCGGGCAAATGGTCCCTAAGAATCGACTGATGACAAATTGATTGTTCCAAAACACACGGACATTTCTTAGTTCAGTGTGAAGGCCTTCGGTTTCTGGGTTTATTGATAGAGTGCTGCATCTGGATTTATACTTTGTGAAAAGGGAGAATAGAATGCAGAATTTAGGCTGAAGGCCAACCTCTGGGACCCATGAGGTCATTCAGTGCTGAAAGGGAAATTAAGAGTAAATGGTTTGAAAGGTGTAACAGGAGGAAAACCTCAAAGCAGTTGTTGAAGGACAAGCTCTGGGAAACAATGTTGAGAAAAAGAGGGTTTGGAGTCAGATGGAAGGAAGAACAAATGAACGGCTGTACAGTAAAAATGAATGCAAGATGTTATAAAGACCCTTAAGCGATGCCTACAGTGCACCACGTGAAGTGGTGAAAAGGAAGAGAAGTGCCTTTTCTCTTGTAGCTTAATGCCTTGACCAACGAACGAAGATTTTGAGTTGTACCGAACCGTCTTTGTGGATGCACTGAAGCAACTTGGATCAAAATGGCTGAATGTGGACCTTGAAGCTAAGCTCTGTCTGCAAAGAAAAATGGTCAGTATTAATTACATGTCAAGTCCACAGTGAAATTCTTGTTACAAAACATAGCACATTAAGAAATACATATGTACAGAGCTTATAGCTTCCGTCCAACTGCTGTGGACTTCATCACTAAAATGAAGTATGAAATATACAATTCAGAAAACATAAATAAACCATTAAAGAAAGTAAAACTGTTTTAACAGGTTGTTGGACCCTTAAGTCAGTTCCAGAAATCTTCCAGGCCTCCTTGGCTGAGTAAACCTGGAGTCTTCTTCAGCTAAAGAGTCAACAGGTGATTTAGCTCTCAATTGTGACTTAGATTCTTCAACTGGCTTAGAATATTTCTTAATCAAATATTCGAAAAAAAGGTTCAATACAAAGATAAATAATAATTCTCGACGAATGTCTCCTGTTGCAGAGGAATTTGACTAAGATTCCCAAGTTACATAGCTAATGGAAAATGAGGTTCACCAATAATTATTTGTTATAATCTCACATCCACCTTGAATGTCCAATCCAGGGGTTCTTAACCTTCTGATGACCCCAAAAGACCCCCAGTGAATTGCCCAATATGGTTCCATACCCCCTTAATTCCTCTTAAGTCCTATTTGTTGACAATATAACTCAATATACTTAGTTGAATACAGACTTTAGGTATGAATAGCTAGAAATTGAACATAAAATCAAAAGTATTTATAGTTTTATGTAGTTATTTACAAAATGAACTCTTGGATACATTGACACATTGATGTCAAATATATAGAGATATCCAGGGATCGAGTCCCGTACCCCCAGCACTTGGTTCTCATACCCCCAAGGAGTATGGATACCCCCTGTTAAGAACCCCTGCTTTAGAGGAACCCGTATGTCACAGCAAACTTTAATAAAGATTATAAATAATTGACAAGCTGACAACTCAGTTGTATGATGCTATGAGAAAATACTTCTCGTCAAAATTGTTATCAGTATTTATGGTACTATAATCTAGAGGAGTTGAAGAAAAATGAGCCTACTAACTACTTTATGCAGATACATTAGTTTCTCTTATAACCGAGTTTATAACTACTTTGATTAGTAATGATGAAATTCAACAAGTTTTGATACGTAAATGCTGACAGAAACTGACGTTAAATGTTAAATGTCAACAAAGCTTTGCCGTCAATATAATGATTCACTTCGACTGAGAATCTGATATCAGTGATGTCTTCTGTGATTAGACCAAGTTGCCTTCTTCCTACAGAGGTCCTCTGGAGTATTAATCGACATAAAAAAAAAAAAATGTCATTGTCGCTCTATACAACTATTATAAGTTCCCAGTTCATGATTTTCACATTTTTTTTTTTTTTCAGAATTAAACTTATTCTCGCCTTTCTCAAAGTAATTATGTGTCTCCTCCTGCCTAAAATGACGCCAGATAAAGAACCCTACAAGTAACAACAGATAATTAAGGCTGGTGAGCAACACTGCGATATTGTGATTGTCACTCCAACATGTCCGAAGTACAATTCCCCATTTGTGAACCAACTGACTTAAAGCCAGAGACAATTGACATTCTGCGACGAACTAAAGCATTAGTAAGACACAAAGCAAGCTTCATTCATGAATTATCCGAGGAACCATCGTTAACATATAACAGCATTGTTTGGGAAGCAACCAGTGACCCTATAAGTATATCAATCCTCTGAACATGTGAGTTTTTCCGAAAGATAGGCCTATTGCTCTTTACAATCATAATTGCTTACCTACATTCAGTGTGGAGCAAGTGATTTTTTTCTAATGATGCGAATAGTCCTAAAAATGAATCCCTGGGTGTCTTTGCTACGCGCCCACTCTTTATACATATTAGTTTCCATGGAATATACTATTCTTGTTACTGTATTTTGCACTCTATTTTTCTGTTAATATATATTCATATGTATTTGTAAATTAGACTCTCTCTCTCTCTCTCTCTCTCTCTCTCTCTCTCTCTCTCTCTCTCTCTCTCTCTCTCTCGGCAAATTTTAGTCCTTCGTATTCAACACCATTTACACATTTCAATTTTTTACTTCAAAGTAATAAACCCTGCTTTCAAAATGATTGACTGGTCAGGTATGCATAAACAATGATAAAACCTTTAGGCCTTACAAGCAGTCACCAATGGGTGCCTATAGTATTCCAGTTGAAAACTCCAAAAACAGATGGCTGAAGCCACCAGCAACGCACAATAAAAAGTTTCCAGGAAAACAGGAATTCAGAAACGAAGAGTTATACTATGATGAAGAGTTATATATGTCTAAGTTTTGGAACCGACTGGCGATTGTCAAATGGGAAGACTTTTCTGTTATTCATTCCACCTTTGTGGTCTTGCACGCGTCAACATAAGCAGTGGACAGTCCTGTTTAACCTTCCAAAATAAAGTTCCATAGTATTTTTTTCATGTTCAGTGTTTTACTGAAATAATATCTGTCAAATTTCCCAGTTTTCATTGCTATCAACAATATATAAAAAGCTCAAATGACTCAAGAATCCACAGAGTCGTATTTCTAAACTGCCATGGAATAAAGTTCTCCTTTAATGATGTCAGCTACCTAGGAACCTTCAACTCACAACAGAGACAGCCACAGGACTACTGCTTATTCCATGTCCTTCCTTCAATCGCTCAGAGGTGGTAATGAGATGCTGTGGTAGTCTTTTATTTAGCAATAATGGACTTTTACTACGGTCTACCAAGCAACGAAAGGACACCTTCACAAGGAACAACATAATTACCTTCAGAAACCGTTTGACATCCTATCTTGTTCACTTTGCATGAAAGCACTTCAACCACCTCACTTTCATAAACAGGTATCATAGACAAATCAGAAGCATAGGATGAATAATTACATAAAATATGAGTACGACAAACCTAGTACTATTCATTATGAAATCTGGGTTTGACAAGAAGGTTCTTGACCCTGTTCATTGTATATTCAAGATAGACACTCATAGTAAAAAAGAAGTTCAGACCAGTCCTAGTGTAAATCTGTTGACCTATTCCTACCTCCATATCATACATTAACATATTAACTATGCATCAGGCCTCCAGTGAAGGTATAGTGTTTATAATATAAAATGATATTATAGTTTTTGACTGAATGCAAAAATTTTTGCACTTGTCTCCAACCTTGAATGACAGATGTGATAATGCTTATTTTTTTATTTCTTTTTTACATTTAACTAAGCAAAAAATAAATAAATATATATAAATAAATGAATAAACTTACAGAGTTCAATTGTCGAATGTTGTTTTTGGGAGTGAAGTGGGGTCCTCCTCCTCCTCCTCTTTTGGTGCAAACAAAAGTCGTTTCAGTTACCAGTACTACATCCACAAAGCAGACTCGATACAACCAGTTCGTCTCCACACAAGCAACTGAAACGCTAAAACCGATTTCTTCGAAAATTTAAGTTTTGTCATAGAAAAGGTCGCCTTTGTGTCATATTGATAGACACTTATCCGACGCAAGTAAAGTCTGTATCTATTTCAGCTAAATGAAAGATGACATATTTCAGATCTCTAGTTCGTTTTGAAATTCTCTTGGATGACTTTCAATGTTTCGTCATTCCTATACAAAGCTACCTCGGATACGCATTGAGTGTCGCAATTATAAATCTCAAAGGGTGTCATCGATTTACCAATTGATTTCTCGAT
>NC_087222.1:9255511-9280511 GCF_015104395.2 Macrobrachium nipponense
TGGCAGCATATTATACACTATTACTACCCTATGCCTAGTACTTACCTACATAACCAGACAAAACATGACAGTATTTACATCTTCAATATAAGGACAGGTATTACAATACCACCCAATACATTGCAATAAATTACTTAAAAAAAGAAAAAAAACTTGAATATACACTTGACAAAATGTAGTGTAAAATACAGAACACATCGTCATACACTGCAATAAACGAACAAATATAGCGAAAACATTGTGGTATAATGTGTTAAAACTGAGTCAGTTGTCTTTTCACTGCCACTTAACAGGAGTTAAATTCTTCTTGAGGAGAGAGAAAGAGAGAGAGAGAGAGTTCATTTTTCTAGGTATCCAAATGTACGAAAATACCATTTTCTATAGAGACAATTTTTCTTCCTGAATAGAAAACGTAAGAAATAGTTAAATGGTTACCTGTAGTAATGTCTCTGCCTCACGCCTAAGTTTCATAAATCGAATAAAATCACTATGAAGATAAAGATCCTGATATTATTATATGACAAAAGGCATTGCTAGTAATTCAAAGATTTCTGCACCTTATTTACACTAAATAAAGGGCATTGCGTGCTAGGAATACCAAATATAGGATATTTGGTAATGTTTTAACATGATTGTATACTAAAGACATCTATTGAGTGCTATGACAGTGTTCGGATGAAGTGTGGTTGGTTGTTTGAAGACGAAGCTATATATAGTTTTAGCAATAACACGAATAAATCCTGTATCGAGATATATCATAACTATTATTAATGAACTTTGATATATCTAAAATTGAACCTTAATATTAAGAGAACGGGAAAAGTTTTCAACAAAAGACCAAGTTCGTTCTGGTATACAAACAATGGCTGCTCTTTGCACGGAGAGGAAGCAGGATTGCCAATATTTACAGAGGATTTAACATGCAGTTAAGGGCAAAGGTCGACCTATTCTTTAGGTGAATTAATTAATTAAAGACTTAATTGGTCCCCGTAATGAATACTGTGTCATTTTCGATCCAAAAAATGAGCAAATGTCGTAGAAAATGCTGAGAATTCTATCGTTTGAAAGTTTCGACAGTTGGGATTAATAGCACATCAAGGACTATGCGTAGCAAACATCATGAATCCTTTAAATTTTATTTTAATAGAAATTCTGGTTCAAAATATGTCTCGAGTTTGCTAAAATTCGTATGAATTTCGATAATTGAGGTTGAAATAAGTCGGAATTTGTTACTCAGAATTACTAATCTTAAAATTACAGGATACGATAGGAAATCGAGAAGCAGTCCTGGGAATATGAATAATATGAATAAAGAATGTGTTTTGACATTCTATAGTATAATGTACCAAGATGATAATTATGCAGAAGCTGAAGAAGTGTTAACATAGTGTTAACGAAGTGTTGACGTTGCTTTGACGTCGCTTTGAATAAGCGTCTTGGTTTGTAGACACCTGGGGTCATCATTTAATATTGAAAAATGTAACGTCAACGATGCCTCCTCTTGGAAAATATGTTGACGTTCCCATCAACAGACTGCGTCTACATTACAGAGCTGGATTCGTATGTCCATCTGTATGTATGAAATCGAGAAGTGTTTTGCTCTTCTATGATCTTGTAAACATAATTGTATATCAGACTTCCACTACACCTCTCTGCTTGAAGACCTATCTAACCTTCTCGCAGCTATTCCAGTGATGTAGCTTGTTAAATATAACTTATATTTTATACTATGAGTTTTAACGTCTTCAACCTTCATACCAGAAGTAGCTATTGAATGGAACTTAGAAAATATCATCACAGTCAATGAGACTTAGAAAATATCGTCACAGTTCATGAGACGTATCTGAGGAGTGGTGTTTATTACCAAACGACATCTGCTATGCAGATCAATAGAACCAACAGGGCGCCTCTTTAGTGAAACAGATGCGAGGCACACACCTTAGACGTATATCACAAAGAGATGTAATTTCCATTAATTTGCATAAGAATTAAACCCAGTTTTTCCCTGCAGAAAAAGATATAAGTACAATTGCACTTGGCATTCCTGTAACCCATATCAGTATCACTATCATTTTAAGTATTTCCTGAACTATTTATTACTTTATTGTAAAGGATATTCTGACTTCATGGCAGACCTAAGAGATCATTTAATCTATATAACATTCGAGATACTCAAAGGACAAATAATAGTCTTTTTAGGTTATCCCCAGCTAGCACATCTACGTGGTCACCACGTGAACACAACATTGCGAAATCGTTGTGGTCACGTTATTTTTCTATGTGAAATAAACGTAGATCTGTAGACTAGATATTACGTGGAAGCAACATAGAAATTTACGTGAAAAAGTCACTTCCTAACCACTAAAATAGCACTTGGAATAATGTTCTTGTAATGGTAATGAAAGGTCTAAATTAAAAACAGTACTCAATATTGACATTTTATTCTATCAAAAATAGTATATGACGATTAGGACATTTATAAACAAAAGGAAATGTTATATAATTAGGTACAGTTCATAATTAGCTGATATTGACAAAAAAAAATTACATTCCAAGGCTGGGTATAAATATATACAAATATATATTAATAGAAAAATTAGTATATTCCAAGGGTGGGTATAAATACATGGGAATTTATATAAAAAGATAAATATAGTACATTCCATGGCTGGGTATGAATATTTACGATTATATATTAAAAGAAAAATATGGTACATTCCAAGACTAGGTATAAATACATATGAATATATATTAACAAAAAATAGAGTGCAAAATACAGTAACAAGAAGAGTATATTCCATGGAAACTAATATGTATAAAAAAAATTTAAATTCAAGGGCATAAATAGTATACAGCCATAGCTGAAAAAAAGTACAAAATATACATTCAAAAATAGCAAGTAGGCCAGATATTAGTAAATACAATATAGTACATGCCATAGTCAATGATGTGTTTTAAGAAAAATAATAATTCAAGGCCATAAATAGTACACAGCATACAAATATAGCTGAAAAAAGTTACATGAAGAGTATAAAATACATGTTAACAAAAATAGCATATTTCAAATAAGCAATAGATTGGTATAAAATACAATGAGGAAATAGTACATTCCATTTTCAAAGATACTGGTTAAAAAAATTAAATTCGATGGCATAAATAGTACAATATGTGACCATTGATGAAAATAAAAAAAATTCCATGAAGAGCATACCATATAAAAAGCAAAAACAGCACTTTCCAAGTAGGCCATAAATTGGCATATAACAAAATATTTAGATTCCAGAGGCACTGATAAGTGTAAAGAAAAAATGTAAACTCAAGAAAGGGCACAGATAATATGCATACAAATATATTTGAACCAAAAGAATATTCCTGGAAGGGTATACAGCATATAAAAGCAAATATAGGATATTCCATGTGCAATAATATTTTTGAGGTAGAAAAAAAAAGGGTTAGGCATAAATATAGTATTGTAGAAAAAAATAATTCATATTTCATGAGCTATACATATACTCTACTTGATCTCTCCTGGTAGCATTTAAGTAATAACAACTTACATTATGAATTATAAGATCATGAATTTTATCTTGCACAAGAAGGTTCTTTGGAGCGAGGTAGACTTGGTACTGACTTGCTTGCACATCAACAATTACTACATTAAGTAGCAGCAGGTGATAAATGATGGTTATGTGGTATAGAGAGTGGGAAGTATGATGGCAGGACTGTGTGTCTGTGTGGAGGGCCTCATACTGTAAGACCTTCCTGGGGCACTGAACCTTGCACACTGTCTTTATTCAAACTGCGCCTAGTTTTCTGAATCGGATGACCTTGTGCTGTTAAATAATTGGGTCTTTTAGGCTCAGGATCCTGTGGAAAGAGCTAACATTACGATGCTAAAGTAGAGAATGTTGACTTTTATTAAAAGGAATCAAAATTTATTACAGAGCATATGAAAAAGAGTTTTTATATGGAGGTTGTATGAGATGTTTAAGAAATATGTTTACCCTGACAACATCTCTAAAACAGGTACTGGGAATAGGGAAGAACAGGCAAGAATGTGTGCAGTGGAAAGGATAATAGGGCAAGACTGTTGGGAGTGTTTGTGCATAAGTGGAGTGAGGAGTAGAATGGAGAAGGGAATATGAACTTCTATACTCTCTCTCTCTCTCTCTCTCTCTCTCTCTCTCAAAATCTTATGAGTACTAATAGGTTGATTTCCAGACCTTAAAAGACTCAATGCAAATTCTTGTGTGACTCTAAAGAATGAACACAATACAAAGTTTACCAAATTAAATGACCTATATTCACCATTCACTAAAATTGGAGCACGAAAAATTAAATAAAATAGAAGGATATTGAAAGTCACTAGTTGATTTTAAACTTAAAACTATTTTAATGACTAATATGTTAAACATATCAAATTATATGAGGTAAATGAAAATGAGTTACTTAGAGGGACTTACAATTCAATAGGACAGAACGAACCAAAGATATAACAAAGTTTAAATGATAAGGGAATCCCCTTTTATACTCACACACATCAGTGTATTACCCCAGTTAATAATAATGAAGTCATCTCTGCATTTCGGGGTTTGGGAAAAAGGAGGCAAATGTAGAGCTGACCTAAAATGTCTGTACTAATTTAACAACACTGACGGAAGAGCATCAATTTTAGAGACAATGTGGCATCATAAAGCAATGGAGGATTTCGAGATGAAGATATTAGTAGAGGGAAATTCTTTCAATAGAAATAACCGGAGAGAATGCATCAAGATAACAGAACCTTTAGCGCTAAGAGATGAGGAGAGAGAACCAGTCGGGCTTAGAAAGCATAATGGGCGACTTGACCAAATATAGATCAGAGCTTCACTTAACATTCAATGTTTATGTATTTCAATCATCACGTAAACATCTCTAATTAACACTGTTGCTCTTCTGAATAGAGAGAGTTAGCGTTCAGTATCATCATAACAATATATACTGTTGATTCGAGTGACTTAGGGTGCATTAGCATGTAAATGTTGCTGTATTTTATAAATACCTTGCACTACGGTAATTAGGTAGGCTAAGTTTCATGGTTTGCAGGCAGTCTTCATAAATCTAATCAATAAAAAATGTATATATGGCTCTTTGGTTGTAGTCATTTCTAGTTTTCACTAAATTATAAATCAAACAATATATAGAAACATTTTCCTTAAAATGTCCATTTTTTGTTAGATATACCAATACTGGCTGCTTATCCAGTGCGTTGTTCTGGTTCCAACACTGACAGACTTCCCTATCTCAGTCTCCTCCTACAGGTAAATATAGTCATTGTTAGTTAAGAAAGTACGATTGAGGAAGAATTTGTCCCTTTGCTCTGTTGGAGAAGAAATCTCAGAATAAAAATTCAAAACAAAGTTTCGTGGTGTAACAAATGTTAAAAAAAGTTGATGAATATCCACTATTAGAGCATTTTGCACATTTAACCCCAAAGAGTCTAATGTCTCACTGATCCAAACATGAGACAGCAAGATTATTCTTTTTATTCTCACAGACAAAAGAAAGTAAATAAATAGATAAAAAAATGAATAAATAAAGTGAGACAAAAACTAGTGAATGCCATTTCAGCCAATAAATCTTCTATGATTTGGTTGTAGTCCGAGCATACTGATCGTGAAACTCGTCGATTGATAATTCTGTTTTTAGAGATGAATGCATATTTGTATATGGATTCTGCATTATAACTTCTTCCATATATTTGCATAAAGACAATATTTACTTTGCAATTTTATACATTCTAAGAAATACATATATGCTTCCTCTTAGTGTATAAATGCTATTTGTTAATTATGAATCATTTCCGAATCCCTGATAGGAAGGAGGTGTCAGTGATCCTCTTGCCAAACATATTGTAAAATTTGCCCTTTGACGAATGTCATAATAACCATAAAAAAGAATTTTAAATCCAGCCACCCCGGCTGAGGATTCATTTGAGAAAACGAATGTAAAATTCATTTTTTCAACTACTTAAAAGTGATCTTAATTGCATTATTACCTTTTGGAATTATTTAGAGATTCAAGTGAGACAAATCTTAAATTTATCTTAGGTTAGCTGCAATCAGAGGTATCAGATTTTACTAAGCTCTTATCCTAAATGTCATGAAATCAAGAACAAGTTGGCCTAAGGGATGAAGATTAAAGTGAAGTTTTATCATCAAGAATTTGGTAGATAATAAAAAAAACTAAATGTTTTAAAATCTACAATAGTGAATAAATAGCAAACGCTTACAGCTGTCGACAAATTACAGATCTAACACAAGTGCAGTTAACTATTGTAGAAAAACTTTATTAAAGTCCCTGACGAACATAGCGCTTCCGTTTTCTTTAATGAACGTAAGGATACGTCGGAAATTCCAAACTCTTTTCAAGCTTGAGAAAGAATGAGTTTATTAATTCTTCATTCTTGTGCTTATTGGATAACAGTATTTGCATATAGAAGTGAACTGTGTTGAAATTGAATGAGGACTGGATATACTTTGCAACTTGTCAACTCTATCATAGATAGTCTTTCGTATTTGTGTGTGCATTTGATTATATTATTATTATTTCCCGGGAGCTCTCATCTCTTCAGTGAATATACTATAGTAGCTCTGAGTTCACACTGAATACTCGATATATATAAATATTCCAATGTAATATATTATGTATTCATATTAAAAAGGGAATGGATGAGGAATGTATTCCTGAATGCAAAGGAATACAATAAGAATATGGGAATACCTGAGTGACGATGTAAACGCCGACAGATTTCGCCTCAATCCTACGATTCCTGACTGACTCCTACTTAGGCCTAATCACGGTCTAGGTATACGTATTAGGTCTGCCGAGTTGTTTACCAAAATAAGAGCGCCCTTCGCAAGACGCCACACGAAAGAACGAGTGATGCCATATTTCCCATGTTGTTGCTAGTTTCTTTTAATGTTCCTTATTTTCCAAATACCGGTAGTTAAACATCAAATTCCTTAAAGCAACACCATATTATTTTATTCAAAGAAACATAATATTTCATAAAGTAAGTCAAGAAAACAAATTTTTGTTTAATATAATTTCTCTTACTATTATTTTATTGTAATAATTAATTTAGCAAAAATTCTAATTACTTCACTGGGAAGCAACGTTTTACGTTACGTCATCCTTGCGCAATACTATTGGCCATTATATAATCTGAGCAGCTCGCTTTGTCGACTCAGGACGATGGCAGAAAAGCGGCCGTCCTCTCCTGGCTCCCCGCAGGCGGACCCGCCCCCCCTCGACGATCAGGGCTTCCAGAAAGTCCAGAAAAAACGGAAGAAAGCCCTCAACAGTGTCATCGACCTTCCTACTTTACTTTCTTGACGCCTCCAGCACCTACCATGACGACTCAGGCACTCCCTAGATTCAAGGCAACATCCCAAGAACACCAGACATCGTATGCGGCCGTCCTAGCACTTGAGAAGAAATACCCAACAGCACAACTCCAAGCCCGACCGAATCTGAAAGGGGAATTTATTATTACCCCGAAGGACAAACAGTCAGCAGACCTCCTGAAAAACGATCCTTTATGCCTCCTTTTGGACCCAGCTGATAAGACATCGAAAGCAATGATTTGCAAAGTCCCTAAATATGTGACTATCGAACGGATTCTTGAAGTACCAGGCGTATTGACTGCTTCACGTTGCAAAGTGAAGAACAGAGATGGAACTGAAGAAGAAACCCAAAAAGTCGAAGCTACGTTTAGAGGCAAAATTCCAGACTTCATCAGCCTTGGGATCCTCGGAAACTATAAGACCGAAGCCTTTATCCCCGAACCTCTCAGGTGTTTCAAGTGCCAGAGGTTTGGGCATCACAGGAGAGAGTGCACGGCCCAGCATGTCTGTGGAATCTGCAGCCAGAAGCATGAGACCGACGTTTGCCTCAACAAATTCAAAGCAAAAGGCCACACTGTTGCCCGATGCCCAAACTGCCATCAGTCTCATCATGCATGGTTCAAGGGGTGCCCTGTCAGACTGGAAAAAATCTGGAGGATGAAGGGCATTTCCCCACCGCCAGCAAGACCTCGAGAACGACAACCATCGCCCTCAAGACGACCACCATGTCAACCACGTATCGATCCAAGAACTAACCGACCACCACCTCCACCACAAGCTCTTCACCTTCCCCTGCAGACACCCAAACCTCGTCATTATATCCCAAACCCCTCATCCTTTCCTTCCCTCCAACCTCCAATTCCCAAACCCCTTCCAACCCCCCCGACCCTAAGTTATTCCCTCAACCCCTCAGTCAAATCCCCCCAAACCCCTCAGGTTATTCCCCCAGCCTTCGCATCGCCGACGACGTCGACTCCTGCTCGTGTTGAAGCAGGAACTCAGACAGAACAACCAAAACAACCAGTTGAAGATATGCAGGTCGAGACAATTACAGAAGCTCCCGCTTTGTATGCCGAAGCTGGAACACAAACAGAAGAGTTCCCAGTTAAGCAAGACATGGAAATCCAGACCTGCAAACCGAAACTCAGATCAGTCGCCTCTGGAAGTGAATTCCGGTTCGTAGGAGAACAAGGAATTCACAAGCTCTTAATGACCATTGATGAATTCAGTGACTTCTTACATAGAGCTCTCGCCGATAATCGCTACTTTAATGAACGACTTTTTGGAGAGATCTTCCAAGAAGCCCTCAACTTTGAGATCTCCCTCCCAGATGATTTCCTCCAATCAGAATTTCGTTTCAGGACTCCTGAAGAGCATATATTTATTCAGCTATAGAACGATCATCAACTGTTCTCTGAGCTCGTCCACGTTCTGTTGGACCTAGAGAGCAGTCTCCCAGATGACCTCCTTCGTGAAAAGTGCTGTTTGTAGCATTAACTGCTTTTTCTTTTACTAAACAATCCTCCTTTCCCCTCCGTTTTTCGGCCGCCTAACGTCTAACGACCGAATATTTCAACTGTCACTCTAACTACCGCTTAAGCTGTTGTTTACTTTTGTTTTGCTTTCTCTAGAACTTATAATATTTCGTTTTTCTCTCGCCGAATCTCTATTACTAACGATCGGCACTCTTATTCTAAATTATCGTAAGTGAAATATGGTACTTGAACTCCATAGATTAATGTGCTTTTTTTCCGTTTTTCTACGACTATAAACTTTTCGATTTCATTACTGGCTATCTCCGACTCGCCAGGACTCGCTACTATCGATCTTTATCTTCTACTAATGGGTACCTTAGGGTTTAAAGGGTTTGTAACCTTGCCTGGTTCACCTTTCCTTTCCTTTTTCAAATCATACCATCTCACATGCATAATTCATAGAATCATAAATAAAGGCTCACCTCATATCCTTAAAAATCACCTTACATCCAAAAAATTCAAATGACCTACGGGCTGCTCTATGAGCAAGAGCCCGTGCTGGCATAAAGCCAGCTTAATCCTAAACAACAACAACAACACTGGGAAGATTAACACCAGCTGATTCATTTTAAAAGGCAAGCATTCTTAAAGTTTAATTGTAATATATATATATATATATATATATATATATATATATATATATATATATATATATATATTTCATACGCCATATTCAGTTTGACTTGTTAATTTCACTGATCCAGAACCTTTAGTCACTTTGAGTGTCAGTCATCTTTGACCTAAATGAGGAAACCACACTGAATTCTTTTGAACAATGTAGCCACCCATTTGTTCTTGCTCTTGACCGGAAAGTTGGAAACATTAACAACGAACATTTGACTGGTGGATATTTGAACAGACGGACATTTTGTCGACAGATATCTAACCGAAGGGATATTTAATAGACCTTCAGTGGAATGGACATACGTCCTTTTTAATTTTGTTTGGGATTTTTGTTTCGTCCTTTTTTCATCTTCATATTAACAACTTTATAAAACAGCATGGAAACAATAATGGACAGCATCACTGCGTGCTTGGAACAATTTATTCGCCCAAATGCCACAGGATTCGATATCAATTAAAATGTAATTGCTTTATATAAATGTGCAGTTTAAAATAAAACATTCCGAGATCTGCCTACGTATTTAACAATTGTGCCACAATTGCTCTGAAAAAAATCAAATGGTCAAAATGAAATTTGGAAATTACGGTCCATTGTTTCGGAAGAATGAAATTATTTTGACTATTAATAACGGGTTAGCGAACGGGATGCGCTAAATTTGCCAGTTGTCTCAGTCGCTTCTTCAGTTACATCAGATATTGACTTCGAATTATTTGGATTAGCTGAAAAACTGGCCATATCCTCTGGAGTGGTGTTTGTATTGTTGTTCTCGAATTCTAGATCCAAGTCTATATTTTATATTATGTTGCTGGTTATGCAAATTTCTAACACAAGTTTACGCTCATCACAGGATCTGGCTTTGCTTGATGCATTTCATCGACACTAACTCAGCTGATAAGCAATCGTTAAATTGATTCTTTTTATGTATGTTTGTTTTTATTACTGATTAATGCAAACGTTCTTGCCGAGACGCAGTTTTTCTAATTCTATATTTATAGTTAACAGCACAAGGGTGATCATGCGGTCTAGTCATCTGTCTGAAATACCAAAGAAGAACCACTCATGAGTGACACGATACAGATCAGGCTCTTTTGGAAATTGTATTGTGTGCTTGATCTTACGTTGCATACTCCAATTTTTGTCATTACATTGATAATTTTACATAGAAGAGTTTTCTGGTTGTCTAAGTCAGTTCCATAAGTATTTCTTGATTTTACATCTCAAATCATGCATGACGAATTCATGAGATCAAACCTGTCAAAAATTGCCATTTATTCCCCTTGAATAAAAATGTTCCTAGTTTTTTTTATGAGGACTTGTTTTGAAGTATTTCTCAGTTTCTATGAAAATACATTGATATATGATTATTTTGCTCCACAGAAGTAGTTTTATTACATTAACTATAGCAATGAATTGGTATAAATTAGTACATTGATATTCAAAGTAATAAACGACTTTTTTTGCATATTTTGTCCATCTCTATAAAATTAGATGACGTATCATTACAGTGTTGTCAAACTTCTTCCTGTGGAGACTATGTATATATTATTTTCTTATTGTAAGGGCACATGCCAGTAATTTATGCTTCCCTTCTGGACGAAACCCCCTTTTTTTTTTATGTTGGGTTACGATTAAAGCACTTGATGTTTGTTTTTAAATTGATGTTTGTTACGTAACCCTGTAATTTTGTATATGTGACAACTGTGTTATGCAATATACTCCTCCCGAGTTTTCTTCTAGGGTGGAAAGGTGAAGTTTCTTGATTCTAGCATCTGACTCCACGAAGGCAAGTAAAAGAAGATATTCTTGTAGAATCCAGCCACATCACCTCGTGAATCGTCGTCGCCATTGCAGTAACTTCTTTTTGCCATTTGTGTATTATTTCTATCGAAGTAACGTAACGTTTTGAATAATTGTTCTGTTCTTTAAATATTAATTATATGTATTAAACCTTTAAATGCGTCTTTGTGAACCCGTGTGGCATCACCCAAAAAGAATTGGTGCAGGAAATACAATTGATTGTTTCTTAACTGCACTTTTGTTGAATAAAATGCAAGGTTTCTTGACTTTAAGTAAGTTACTAAACTCCTCAGCATTGTAACTTGGTCTCATTCAAAGCTAGTGCAGGAGGGCTTAAGGTTGAATGAAATCGTACCGAATGTTGCCCTAAAATTCAGTTTAGTTTCACCACAATTCATATATAAAAACAAACGCGATTAATAAAGTAACTTATATATATAAAAAGACTAATTCTCAAATAAATAACTGGGGGGAGGGGGGGAATTCGCAGAATGAACTTTGAATATTAATTTCGTTAAACGCATTTGGTTTCTGCCTATTTTTCTCTCTTTTTCTCCTCTGGAGGCGACAATAATAAGACTTTTCTGCAGACAACTGTTCTTGTCATCAACAAATACGGCTTTTCAGATTCTCTCTCTCTGTCTGTCTGTCTGTCTGTCTCGTAGCAGGAGGACACAAGACCAAACCTCCATAACTAAAGCAAGAAATGGCTGTTGTCGTCACGTCTTCTCTGGCCCCCAAAAAAAAAACACCTTCTGTCCCTGAAGAGGAAGTGATTGGAATTTATTTATTTTGGCATATGTGATTCCATTTCCCCCTCGTCTTTCCCCCCACCTTGGGGAACACCAGATCAAGCAACGGAAAGTGAGGGTTGAGGGGAAAAGTGACAGAATATCGATGCGAAAAATCAATATAATACAGAAATTTTTAGAAATATCTGCATATTTTCTCTTTATTGGCGGATTAGTATAAGTTACTGTATAAGAAATGACTATTTCTGTAGAAATATCAGTTAGAATTAGAACGGAAAAACTAACACAAGACAGGAAACTCTATTTGTATAGGTGATAAATTTCACTGATGAGAAAAAAAACCAGCTTTATGGTCCTAAAATACTCGAGAATTTTATCAATAACAGCTCCATACGCACTCAAACTTTATATACGTATATAATTATACTCCAAATCGCGAGGTATTGTAGCCCCAATTATTTTTACTCTCTTCCTTTATATTATACATTTCGTTTCTTGCACTTTTTTTATTACATGGCCATTACTGTTTTTCAAGTTTTCTTATGTGGCTCCATTCTTTCCTCTCTCTCTCTCTCTCATCTCTCTCTCTCTCTCTCTCCTCTCTGCTCTCTCTCTCTCCCTGTGGGCTGCACTGAGCTGTTATCCTGAAAAACTAGACTCATTTGCAAATTGAATATGCAAGGACTTCTTTTGTTTTGTTAATTCTATTGCCATGCTCTCGAACATCGAAGGTAAACAATAAACAATGGCAGGTTGAAAACAAGTCTTGTTTGAGTCAGAACTACTATTGATTGCCCTTGCACACTTCTCTATAATAACCTCTCTCTCTCTCTCTCCCTCTCTCTCGTACTCATCCTGCCTCTCATCTCTCTAGTCTCTCCTCTCTTCTCTATCTCATCTCTCTCTCCTATATATATATATAGTATATATGATATATATATATATATATTAATACTATATCTATATATATATATATATTATATATACATACTATATATCTTCGAAATTTATAAAGTCAGAAAAATCTTGAGACATGTCAATAAAAAATTTCAAAAAGGAGGAACAAACCAAATCAATAGCGAGAGAGAGAGAGAGAGAGAGAGAGAGAGAGAGAGAGAGAGAGAGAGAGAGAACAGTGTCTCGTAAAGAATTCAGAGAAGAGATTGGTCAGTCCCGAGAGATGGATGTAAAAGGTAGCCCCCAACCCCCGATGATACTGCTGTCTCCAGTACCTGCGAAAATAGGAGTTTTTACTTTATTCACTTCCAATCCTTTTCTCTAAGGCGTCCAGACTCACAACTCCCAGGGACCCACCGCGATTATTATCTAGTTCTAGTTTTATTTCCTTCACAGGGAGAGACAAAATTAAGGAAGGCTACTTGTTTACAATATTGAGACCAGAGATAGTAGGTACCCCAGACCTGTTCAGATAGTATCTCTCTGAAGTGCTTAGGCGGTGACGCGTTTCTAAAGAATTCAGAATGGAACCGCCACTTGGTCTCTATACAGTATACTCTGCTGTAGAAGTCCCGGGGGCATAACATTGATAAACACACAAATGACAAGAATTATATCATTAGTTCTCAGTCTACAGACTCTAAAAAAAAAAATACGCATTCATAAAAAAGAAAGAAATAAATAAGAAAAAGAGGCAATGAAGATGACATTGGAGAGAGAGAGAGAGAGAGAGAGAGAGAGAGAGAAATCAAGTTCATCTCCAAGTGCAAAGATTATGGGTGTGGCACTGGACAAATGATGCAACTGAGGCTATAAAGCAGGGCGCTGGGCACTACTATCAGTCATGAAGGGTTTTCAATTGTGTTATTAAACATCAGGTTATTGACATGACAATCATCAGCGGGTAGCTGCTACACCACTCACAGGACCTGGCCATGATGTGAGTGAGGAAGCTCTTCTCTCCTGATTACAGCCGACAATCAATTGAAATTTGTCCCGTCTTTTATAAAGATCTGTTTGACAGAAGATCCACATCTTCACTTGGCACTCAGTAGTAGTGGATGAGGGTGACACGTTGATGTCAGTATTATACGACTGGTCCTCCTCCTCCTCCGCCGAGGGCGATGTGATGGCTGCCATTTCTTAACGGAAAGTCGAATGTCGTGCAACTCGAAAACATCAGTTAAGCCATCAATGTCTCACCTCTTGCCACTTTACGTGACAATGAATCACTTGCTTCCAATATCCAAGGTGCGAATTTGACGATCAAACGATCGGATGTGGCACTGAGCCATCTGTTTTATCGATATAAAACATTAACACATGCTGAATAGATATATTATAAGAGGTTCTGGCAGGAAAAGGTGAAAGGAAAGATAGTATTATATAAACCCTGAAGAGCCTCATTCCAAATTCTCTGTTACTTACTGTGATCAGGTCTTGAAATAAAGACGAAAGAAGCTCAGGTCTGCGATCTTTCCTTTCACCTTTCCCTGCGAGATCATATTTATATATTATATATATCCCACGGGACCCAATGTCGTGGTATTGGATGAATGCTGAATCAATAAAATTATACAATTTACGAAATGGTTCGCTTTTGGCGTGGTAGCGTGCACATAATTAATTAAGATTTTTCTATCATTTATCATCAAGTTTCGGTTTCACACAACGCTCGATACTCTTATTCCATGTCTAGAATAATCTCTCTACAACCGTCGTCTTTTGTTGGTGGATCCACACAATACAACCTCACAACTGCTCCTCTGCCGATTTCACCGTCATGGCGGTCATTTGACCCCGAAATGACGTTTCAGTAGCATTTTTTGCTGCGGTTACAGCCCCAGGGAGGGAGGGAGAGAGGGAGGAAGGGAGGGAGGGAGGAAGGGAGGAATTCCCACGACTGCCGATAATTAATGGAGTTCAAATTCAAAAGAATGACCTGACCTAAATTTGCCAAATGAAATAGAGGTAAATTATCCTTGGTTCTTCCAAACACATCTAGATTCATGGGAGTCACAAGGACACTTTGGTGAATAGAACGTCAATACTACAGCTCCCTCGAAATGAGCTCTCGGTTCAGGTTTCTGGAGAAATGACATCAATGCTGGGAAACGCTGATTCAAAAACATTCACAGCACAAAGGAGAGAGAGAGAGAGAGAGAGGCTGATCTCTGAGCGATATAGTCCCACTTGGGTAAAAGGCTAAAGGCTAGAAACTGATGTAATCAAAGACACCAGAGGAGGTTTGTCATATAAATAAATAGAACGAGAAAGTTCGCGATGAGATTACTAGACCATACATCATAAAATGTCATCAACCAATATCTTGGCTTTAACTACTCCAAATCACACGGCTGCTGTTTCATGAACAGGGAATCATTACCTACTGAGGTCGTGTGAGCATCATTTGCATTCCAGGGTCCAAATACTGAGCTCAACACCTGCCCACATGTACACTGGGCAAGAGCCCGTGCTGATACGAGGCCAGTTGGATCTCAACCAATCATCAATTGACATCATCATCAGCATCATGAATGAGCCATAACAGTGCACCAGGCAGCAACAACCAGTTGTCTTCAACATCGCTGACTTCAGTAACTGGAAAGCAGATGAGAATGACGAATTAAAGAATTGGCAACTGATGCCGACATAAAAGCCAGGAATTAGGAGTTCATCTGAAAACACGTTCAATCATCAAAAGAAATGTTCTCAGAATAAGCTTCAACTCCCGAGAAGTACTTTTGAAGACAAATTGTGTTACAAACGTTTAGTATATTAACACCAAAGAGCTCCAAACCAGTAGTTCAATGCCAGACTTGCAACAAACAATGCACTCGTTGCCATGACAACAGCCTATCCCGCGTGAAAGCTTCGTCAAAGCTATCAGGTAAGATACAAATAATTAGCAGCATTAATGGAAAACTCAAACGTACCATGAAATTTGATGAAGGTCTCTGAAAAGACTGTCTGGGCGATATCAACTGCTAAGGACAATGACTAAAGAAGGAATGAAAAGAATTTGCCAACTGCAGTATGGGCACAGCCGTCTGGGCTGGTCTGTGGACGATACAGACAGACAATAGCACCAATATGAACAACCTAGTATGTAAAGAAAGTTGAACTGTATTGCAAACAGCGTGTCCCAACCCTGATGCAGAGAGAGAGACGAGAGAGAGAGAGAGAGAAGAGAGAGAGAGAGAGAGAGAGAGAGAGAGAAAGGTTGATAAAGAAAAGAAAAAGAAGTTATGATGAAAAAATAAAAACAAAAAAAGAACAAGAGTTATGGTGAAACGATAAAAAAAGGTCTACGACGAAAGAATAAAAAACAAGGGATATGATAAAAAAAAAAAAAAAAGGGTTTAGATAAAAAGAAAAAAAGAAGGCTTATGATGAAAAACGTAGTTGACGTCTACAAGAAAAAACAAGGCTAATGATACAATGAAAAAAGTAATGGTTTTCATAAAAAGAAAACAAACAAGGTTTACGACAAAAAAAAATAGTCTTATGATAAAAAGAAAAAAAAAGGTTTATTATACCAAAAAAAAGTATATTTTAAAAACATGAGGAGAAAAAAAACAAGGCTTTATAAATTTAAAAAATCAAGGTTTTCAAAATATAAAAAAAAAACAAGGTTTGATCAAGAATAAGGTTTTATAAAAGTATAAAAAAACAAGGTTTGATAAAAAATCAAGGTTTATGATAACAAAATGAAGGGATATGACAATGAAAAAATCAAGGTTTGATAAAAAAAAATTCAAGGTTTGATAAAAAGAAAGAAAGGTTATGATAAAATAAAGAAAAGTTATGGAGAGAGAGAGAGAGAGAGAGAGAGAGAGAGAGAGAGAGAGAGTGAACCAGGCCCCGAATAATGCAGGTTCCTTCATATCCAACGGCCGAAATATTCTTGTTCTTTAAGATCGAGGATCTGGATAACAACCTACTCCAAGAACACTGCGCCTGGAAATATGTTTGGTTTTAAGCTTCTTTCGTCTCGGTCTTGTGATTCCGGAAGGCTGGTCGTCTTTTCCTCCTCGTAAGACGTCATCAGTTTCGTGGTGTTTATTCTTGTTATTGTAAAGCTATACACGTTGCTTTACCTATGTGGAGAATGTGCTATTAATTAGCTCACGTCAGTGTGTGTGAGAGAGAGAGTGAGAGAGAGAGAGAGAAAGGGAATTACATAACTTAACCTCAAGGCCAAAAAAGTACGACAAATCCAATAACATTAAAATGTTACACAAATTAAAGCAGCAGTAGGACGAGAAGAGGAGAGAGAACGAGAGAGAGAGGAGAGATGAGAGAGAGAGAGAGAGAGAGAGAGAGAGAGAGAGAGAGAGAGAGACAGGAAATCTTATGAAACAAATGAAAGACATTTTACCAACTTAGCTACTCTTGATCGCAGTGTGTTTATTAAGGTTGACTGAGAATGTTCTAGTTTACATCAGGAATGATTTCAAATAGATATAACAGTTTTTCCCGTAAAACCTATTCTTCGGTGGCACATTAAAATCACAAGGGCTAAAATATCTCACAGGGGGTGGGTGGGAAGCGCTATTTCCAAAATTCTCTCTCTCTCTCTCTCTCCTCTCTCTCTCTCTCTCTTCTCTCTCTCTCTCTCTCTCATTTAACAATGCCAGTTAATGTTCTACATTACTTCTAAGTCAGTTCGAGTTATGAAATATTAATTTATAAATGTCGAATTCAAATTGAAAAATCCTCTCTCTCTCTCTCTCTCTCTCTCTCTCTCTCTCTCTCTCTCTCCCTATCTATCTCTTTCTTTCTGGTGATATTTTGGAATACCGGAGTACAGAGAGAGAGAGAGAGAGAGAGAGAGAGAGAGAGAGAGAGAGTTATTCTCTTGACAGGATGATTGATTGGCAAGGAGATTCATTCGAAATAGATTTCACCCTCTAAACAAAATCCTGAATGACCTCCTCGTTTTTATTACACATCCGCAAATTTTTCTTCTCTCTTTTTTCCTTTTCTCCTCG
This sequence comes from Macrobrachium nipponense, assembly GCF_015104395.2. Lineage (NCBI taxonomy): Eukaryota > Metazoa > Arthropoda > Malacostraca > Decapoda > Palaemonidae > Macrobrachium > Macrobrachium nipponense. The sequence continues at coordinate 9,273,560 of NC_087222.1, forward strand.
GTATTCATTTTTGTAAGGTCCTTCCATATCCTCAGAGATGGCCGCTGAATACCCATTCTGAATGGTCTCCAGTTACCTTATAACCGTAATCGTTACTAAAATACTTGGATTTTCTCCTTAAGCGCTGAAGCATAAATTAGGATTACTCAATATGTCAGTTGAAAGGCTTCATGGTCCCTTTACTCCATCCTCGAAAGGCCCAAGCCCAAGTCCTTTTCCCTCGGGATTAAGGCTCACTGGGTCTTACCGTTCTTTTCTTGACTGCCTGTATTTCTTCACCTCTGATAACCACCTTCTGTCTCTAAGTAGACAATAAGCTCACCTGAATGGATTTTCATACACCTTTTTTTTCTTAATCCCGATAAGATATTATCAGGCATCACTGGCAACCGTTCGACGTTTTGTGTTCAATAAAAAGAAATGCAGATGAAATCAATCAGTTCAGCAAATACAAGTAGGCAACCTTACGTGGAAGGACGTGAGTCTCCCTCTCTGATCCTCCTCAAAGACTAATTGGCTGATTAAGCGAGTAACTGATTCATAGGTTTCTGTCGTCGTGATATCCATCTACAAATACCTGAACTCAAATGGATAATTAAACGGTGCGACTTATTTCTACCCTTTTGAATCATACCGGACTTCTCGAATATGTCACAACAGACCAACTTGAAGTCTGGTATATTTCACTGTGTACTGTTTCTTAACTTCCGCACAGAGGTGTACCAATCATTCATGAATTTAATATAGAATTTATACCAAAGGCGCCAAGCACTGGAACCTATGAGATCATCGTCTCTTGAACTGGAAACTGACAGGTTTGAAAGGCGTAACAGGAGGAAACCTCAAAGCAGTTCCCACTATGGATCAATTCTTAGAGAGTGTGGAAAGTAAGATGGAAGAAAAAGAATATGAAAGGAGGTATAGTAAAAGAAATGAAAGGGGATGCAGCTAGGGGCCGAAGGCACCTGGAAAGAACCATAAGTAATGCTTACAGTGCACCGCATGAGACGCACTGACGGCACTAGCTCCTTACGGGGGAAACCAGTGATTCATGGTTACATCTCTGTACTAATGTAAGTCTTCTCTTCAATAAGTACTATGTTGTCATTGCTTTGGTGAAGAGCCAATTGCTGTGGAGATTCATGAAATGATTTTTTGCCGTAACCTTTCACAGTTTGAAAAAGACAACATTGATGCTGTACAATAATAACGGCAAACACCCTCGTGACGATTTTCTTTTAACAAACGAAATGGGCTTACCACCCTATCTATAGTTGGAAATTACAATAAAGTCGGCTTTATCGATATTAATGGATAGTTTTCCTTCTATTATCGTCGTTGTCCGTATGGAGACAGCACAATATCAAGTAACTTCACCTTTACGTGTAAAATCGTACAAGTAAAGAAGTTCATGTTCCCTTCAGAACGATAGCTGAAGATTGTTGGATTTGTAACTGGATAAACTCTGCCAAAGAGATTAACTCTCAGCAAGACAGAGGACGCGGACTACAATAGCATGACAATTGTTTCCTCTTCTCTCTCTCTCTCTTCTCTCTTCCTCTTCTCTCTCTCTCTCTCTCTCTCTATATATATATATATATATATATATATATATATATATATATTTATATATATGGGGATACAATATACAATGAAGTAAAATCCTCTTATAGTTTAAAATATATTATATATATCTCTTGTACAGGATTAAAGCTTTCGATGCCGAGTTTCTTTCTTGCTTTCCCTATAAGAGTTTAAGGTGAGGGAGGATATTTCTCTCATTTTTTTTTCTTTTTTTTTTCTCTACAAGAGACAAAAATATTCATCATATGCAGAGAATGATTGAGAAAATGAGAGCCTTAGAGAGAGAGAGAGAGAGAGAGAGAGAGAGAGAGGAGAGAGAGAGAGTCGTAAAATGTCATCATAGGACACGAAGGTAAAATCTAAACTCTTCAGGAAAAAGAAAAAAAGAAGATTCAATTGACGACGACTATTGAAAAAAAAAAAATAGTAATTGGGATCAGAGACGTATCCTTGTTATCGGGCTTTTGAAAAGTCTCCCCTAATCCCCCCCCACCCCCCCACCAGCCCCCATAAAAAAACACTTGATACCCAACCACCCCAACCCCCTCACAAGCACTGCCTCCCTAGGTATCGTAAGGAGGAACTACTTATCATAACAATGAAGTTAACTTTTAAGGTTTAGCATTTTGTATGATAATGGGAATTAAATAAGGAATCTTATGGATATGAATACTATAATTATCGAGTTCAGTAGAAAAACTAGGTCACACATACAGCACCTTCATATGATTTATTGCAAACAAGTAAAGAACATTTAACACTAATAAACTTAAAACAAGTAGAGAAAAAAAAAACTAAGGAAAAACAATCACAATCAGCTAACAAGCAAATAAAAAACTACATTAAACTATAATTGAGTCAAAGTCTTCCGTTCGGTTCCAACTGGGTCTTGAAACTACCCAACTTAAGAAATAAACGCCATGAACTGGACCCGAAGGAACAAGGAGCTCTCGAACGTCTCACACCTTCCTGTCAAAAAAGCATAGAGGTAAGTACGGTAGACGCGTTTGTAACCATTCCACCGACAGAGGGATAATTGCTAGTTTTAAATAGAGTAGTTAATAAAAGAGAGTATCAAAGTAGTTGCATTTCCTTTACAAAGGAAAAATTAAAACTTCCACTCATGAATGTACAAAATGTTTAAAACAAATTATGACGACAATCTGAAAACCTTCAGATATTTTAGTATATGTTAATGCTCCAACCCCATAAATTCTTCTAAACCCCAACTACAATGGTTCAGAAAAATGGAGAGAATATAAGTTTCTCGACAACACATCCAGCATGAAGGAAGGGGGGACAGTCATTAGTCCCAAAGGAGGAGAAGTGACAGAACTACTTCAAGCAGCCATGAAACAATACGACACAGGGCGAGGAGAGAGAGAGAGAGAGAGAGAGAGAGAGAGAGAGAGAGAGAGAGAGAGCACCGCTAACGGCGCTAAGCTGCAACCCAGCCTGGCCATTCAGTCATCAGCATTTATTTTGATACCAAGAAATGGTGTTGATTACTGTAGAGCAGGGTGTAGCGATAACAGATACGATATATTTTGCGATAATTTTGGTGAAGAAACGATAATTCTGAATCATCTGTACGATAAGGTGGTAAAGAAAACCGCCGCCGCCCTGGCCAGTCAGCCTAGCAGCAGCATCATCGTCATCAGTGTTTCTAATTGACGAAAACGGTGCCTACTGTCACGGCAGGCAGCTTTGTCATATAAGAGGTGGAGCGTATATAGGTATACTATTTAAACGAAAACTATCTATTTTCTGTTTATGAAAGGAAGGAAGGAACCAAGAGACCAAGTTAACAAGACGATGATGCGTCGTCATCTATTTTTTTGGAATATTTTACCATGAATCATGAATGGTGTCGTTTCATACAGTCTGGATGGAAGAGCTTACTAAGTAACTAAGTACGGACTTCAGTTTGACTTGAACCGCTCTTGGCGGCATAACAACAGCGCCTATTTCCACCACATCAAGTCGTCGTCTAAGGTGAGGTTTAACGGTTAAAAATCTGTTTCATTGCCTTTTTATTTTGTTTATCCAGCTGATTGACGTAAGTGAAAGATATCAGTTGATTTTCATCATATTGATAATATGACCTTTTTTCATGCCAGCACGGTCGAGTCTCGTCTAGATAGTAGCTACTATTAGCCAGGATTTTTTAAGCACATTTTGACTCCGTTTTATATTTATAGAAAAAATGATCTGAAGTAACGTTGAGAGAGAGAGAGAGAGAGAGAGAGTCGTGACGAGCGTTTTAACCTCACTGGGGCTGAAGGAATCGTTTGTAAATATTTAGAATTCTCGAAATGTTCTTATTAACGAAGATTGTCTCTTCATTTTATAGGTCTGTTTTCTTTTCTTGGAGTCTTTCTTTACTTTAGTATTTGTTTCGTCCAAGTTTCATTTCATACGTAAGTGGAAGTATGACACCCTGTGAAGGGTTCTCTGAGGCCACTGGGTGCTTGTTTCGAAACAATGATTGCTCTTCCTATTCCTAAAGCAGCACCTTCAGACTTGGCTTGGGACATTCCACGCTTAAGTGAATCATTGGTGCTTTCTTAATACAGTATTACATAGGGAGAGAGAGAGAGAGAGAGAGAGAGAGTGTTTCGAACACATTCTAGTTTTATGTTGATTCAAAAGTTACCCGTTTAATATAGTACGCAGCTTTTACTTCAGCTTGTAAACCCCATCACTAGAGTAAGACAGCCACAGAGTCTGTTGTGTGCAGTAGCTACAGTCGGTTCCTAGGCCTAACATTTCAATCGAGAACTGAATGGAAGAAGGTAGGACAGATGCGACGCCCTATAGGCCTATACAATGTCTGACAGGTAGGAGGAGGTAGCACCATTCACAAGTTCATTTCATTTTCTAGAGTTTCTTGATCGATCCTCTGTCGAACTCTTTCTTCATTTGCCTTAGACTAAACGCCCCGGTCCTCTATCCCGGCGGCGCACCCTCCCCTCCCCCTCCCCCTCCGGGGTACCTACCTCCTTTCATTATTGTCTTTTGACATTGAGTAACTGGACGTTCAGAGGAGCTTTAGTGACTTTTGACCTGTGGCTACCACATTAAGAGGAAGGCGATTCTGGCTACCAAGTTATTTTCTCACAAATCATTGTTGTTTAGATAATATATGCCATGACAACTCTCTGATGTTTCTGTGGAATCATCTTTCATATGCTGTAGAAGCATAGAATTAAGCTCATTAATCGTAACCGGAATGAGATGTGTAGGTACAAGTGAAGTCATAATTATCCCACCAAGTCCCAGTGTGCTTTATCATGCTTTTATTTTTATTAAACTTAATTTCTGAAGTGTTTTTGATAAGTTTGATTACCTGTGACAAGAATTTTTAACTATTTACATTATCATTAAAATACAGGTATGACTCCCTAGGGAGTCAATGGAATACAGAATAAAGGAAATTGGTCTATTTAATAAATTATTGTATTTGAATGATTTTTATCCATTATTTTATTGATATAAATATGACAAAGAGGTCAATCCTCTTTGAATTATAACCATATGAAGTCTTTTGTGTACAATCATGCCTGCAAGCACAACTGTATAGTACACACAAATACAAAGAAAGCAAGTAAATAAAATGGTAAAGAAAAAATGCAAAGTTCCTGTACTGAGTAAATGATAAAGGAAACACTCCAATAAAGGATGCATAATAACTACATAAAATAAAAGAACATAATACTAAAGGAATTGTGAATAACTGTACAGCAGAAAAGGGTATGCACACTGCAGAATTCTATTTTTCATGAAATATTGGCCTGCATGATTTCAGATGAAGGGTGACATTAGATTTTGTGCACTGAATTTTCCCTTTCCTCTTACACGCAACACATCTTGAAGTTGCTAGAGATTCAGCACAGTGATTAGTGTAGTTCATCCTTACTTCCCTTGGTGGGAGAGCTTTTCTTCCTTTTGGACCCGACCTTTATTATATGCTTTTACTATGAAAGGTTGTTCTATGTTAACTTTCTTCTACACCTCTTTGCCACCGTTTTGCCAAGCCTATGGAATTTAGACCTTCACAGTTACTGCAAAGAGTAACAATAGCATTATCATTCCCCGTAACGATTTCCACATTTCCCTCTGATCAATATTCATAGGATCATTTTGGCTTCCTTTTCATATCTTTTGCAGTAGGCAGTGGGCAGTGTTTTGTTCTGTTTGATCGGATTGTAACAGTTGCATTTATTTCCTCTGCTTTCAGATCTAAGACTATGTCATATGAAGTAAAAAAATTGTCAAAATAGAACCTGTGGTTAGTAGGATCAGTGCAAGCAGAAATGCATTCTCGGATTACTCTACTTCCTAAAGGTTCTGTAGACGACTGGTTTTCTGATTTGCCTTCATAGATCTTTACAAAGTATGGCACTCCAGTTGAACTAGCCAAGATCCATGATTTGAAGCCCAATCATATTGGCTGTTGTCTGATGAATTGTTAGCAGGAATGGCGTCCATAATAAAGTGTCATAGATTCGTCAATGCTCAGGATTTCATGAAGAATTCCAAATAGCTTAATGTTTTCATTCAATCGATCATACAAAGGTTTCACTTTAGCCATTTTTTCATTGCCAAGGTTTGCATTATCAGCACAAAGAAGAACTTCTTGATTTCCAGAAACCTATTTCTGTTCATAGTCGCAGCAAGGTCTTGTCCTTTCCTCCAATAATCCTTTTCACTTGATCTGATGCTATATCCTGATAAGAACAAGAGTCCTGTAAAATTCATCATTTCTTCTCATGCAACTTCAAATTTTTGACAATTCTATTGCTTTGCATAACGATTAGTTTCATGCACAAGGATTTCAATAAGACCATCACAGACCTTCATGAAAATATCCCATTCACTAGAAGAAGAAGAAGATAGTGCTGGAAAATTCAGTGACAGTTGTTTAGAGGCATATTGAAGCTCCTGCCCAATTTCCGATTCCATCTCTTTCCTTTCGATGTTTTCCTTCGTCTTCCGAGGTTTACTCCTTCTTTCAGTTTCTTCTATGTCTTCCATTTCTTCTTCATCTTCTACAGGTTTCTTCTATGCCTTCCATTTCTTCTTCATCTACAAATTTCGGTATGCAGACAATTTGTCGAAAGACAATTGGTAGAATGAAAATTCGTCGAAATGACAGTGCGTCAAAATGAAAATTCGTTGAAATGACAATTCGTCTAAATGAATGGGATATACGTACATAAATAGTATGGTAGTTTGAAACAATTTTTCTTTTTAAGTGCTTGTTCATTGATAGTATTTTTGTTCAAGAAGAGTTAGCAGAATAATATGGTAGTTTGAAGCAATTTATGTTCTTAGGTATCGAGTCATTGATAGCATGGTTGTTCAA
>NC_087222.1:9288643-9322110 GCF_015104395.2 Macrobrachium nipponense
TCTAGTACGGACCTTTTCCTGTTCACTGTTGCAAAAGAGGGATTTTTTTTTTTTAGTGCTCCCTGCAACTTCAAAGGCACAATAGTTTCATGTGCATTATCTACTATGCAGCCAGTCCACTCTTAGGGGTCAGAGAATCACTTTGCTTTAATTTCATGTCCAACTTCAAGGCAGCATTTCGAGTATCATGTCGGGAAGGATTTAAGCCTTGAATCACATCATTAATAGTTTGTAATCTTGCTCCACACTCACTCCGTTTTTTTCACATCTCCAGTATGTTTTATCAATCCTTGTCTTATTAACTGTGAAGCAAAACCTTCATGCACAAGTTTTCTAGCACCTCACTCGGTCTTGACGAATTCCATTTTGCTCATGGGCCTCCTAATGGGAAAATGTCTAATATTAGAGACTGTAATAATAGAGAAAATCTTTAGAAACAGAAGATTCTTGAACAACCATACAATCAATGATTCGATACCTAAGAAAACAAATTGCTTCAAAAACTACCATATTATTCTGCTAAGCTATTCTTGAACAAAAAATGCTATCAATGAAACAAAGCACTTAAAATGCAAAAATTGTTTCAAAACTTACCATACTATTTGATGTTATATAACCATTCATTTTCGACAAAATTGTCATTTCAACGAATTTCATTTTGACGGAACTGCCATTTCGACGAATTGGTTCCATGTTCTACCAATTGTCTTTTTGACGAACTTGTCTGCAGACCGAAATTGTATAGATGAAATGAAGAATGGAAAGGCCATAGAAGAAAAGCCAAACTGTATGAAGATGAAAAAAGAAATGGGAAAGGACAGAAGAAACTGAAAGAAGGAATAAAAACCTCGGCAAGACTTGCCATAGGGTTTATAATTCTTTAGAGTTTTACCTCTTTGTCATATTTGATATCACTAAAATAATTGAATAAAAATCATTCAAAATAAAATAATTTACAAAATAGACAATTTTCCTTTATTTCTTTTGTATATCATTTGACTCTATAGGGAGTTCATACCTGTATTTTAATGATAATACAATTAATTAATTAAAAATTCTTGATCACAGGTAATCAAAACTTAGCCCAAAAAAACATTTCAGAAAATTAAAGTTTAATAAAAAATCAAAGACAATAAAAAGCCACACTGGGACTTGGTGGAAGTAATTAGACCTCACTTTATACATACAGTGTCTCATTTCGGTTACAATAACGAGGCTTAATTCTAGTGCTTTTACAGGCATAATAAAAAGATTGTTTCCACCACCAATCATCAAAGAGTTGTCAATTGGGCATATATTATCTTAACAAACAAAATTGATTTGTGAGAAAATAAATTGGTAGCCCATCAATCGCCTTCCTCTTAATGTGGTAGCACAGGGTCAAAAGTACATTCCAGCTCCTCTGAACGTCCAAATTACTCAATTGACATAAGAAATCAATCCTGAAAAGAGGTAGGTTACCCGGTGGGGAGGGGGAGGGGGAGGGGAGGGAATTTGCGCCGCCGGGATAGAAGGACGGGGCGTTTACACCGTTTACTCAAGGCCAAAATGAAGGAAAGCCAAGAAGAGTTCGAGGAAAGGATCGATCCAATCGAGAAACTATGGAACAAATGAAATGAAACTTGTGGAATGGTGCTTACCTCCTCCTACCCGTCAGACATTCATTGTACAGCCTATAGGAGGGGCGCCGCATCTGTGACTACCGTCTTCCATTTCAGTTCTTCGATTGGAATGTTAGGGCTAGGAACCGACTGTAGGCTTACTGCACCACAAACAGGACTCCTGGTGGCAGTTCTTGACTCCTAGTGATGGGGGTTTAACAAGGCTTGAAGTAAAAAGCTGCGTCCGATAATTAAAAAAACGGGTAACTTTTGACTAATCAACATAAAACTAGGGCAATGTGTTGAAACAAAAAACAACTCTCCTCTTCTCTCCTCTCCTATATGTAAATCACGTATTAAGAAAGCCACCAATGGATTCACTTAAGCGTGGAACAGTTCCAAGCAAGCTTGAATGGTGCCCTTGCTTTCAGGAACAGGGAAGAGCAAATCATTGTTTTCGAAACAAGCACCCAGTGGCCTCAGAGAAACCCTTCACAGGGTGTCATACTTCCACTTACGCTATGAAAATGGAACTTTGGACGAAACAAAATACTAAAGTAAAGAAAGGACTCCAAGAAGAAAAAAGAAAAACAGACCTTATAAAATGAGAGGCGGGATCTTCATTAAGAAGAAACATTTCGAGAATTCTAAATAGTTTACCAAACGATTCCTTCAGCCCCAGTGAGGTTTTTTTAAAACTCGCCGTCACGACTCTCTTCTCTCTCTCTCTCTCTTCTCTCTCTCTCTCTCTCCTCCCTCTCTCTCCTCCTCAACGTTACTTCCAAGATCATTTTTTCTATAAATATAAAAAGAAAAGCTTCGGTAGTCAAACAAAATGGCGCTTAAAAAATCCTGGCTAATAATAGGCTACTATCTAAACGAGACTCGACCGTGCTGGCATGAAAAAAGGTCATAATTATCAATATGATGAAAATCAACTGATTATCTTTCACTTTACGTCAATCAGCTTAGATATAAACAAAATTTAAAAAGGCAATGGAAACAGCCTATGTCTTTTAACCGGTTTTAAAACTCACCTTAGACGGACGACTTGATGCTGGTGGAAATAGGCGCTGTTATGCAAGCCAAGAGCGGTTCAAGTCAAAAACTGATAAGGTACGTACTTAGTATTACCTAAAGTAAAGCGTTCTTCCATTGCAGACATGTATGAAAACGGACAGTTTAGTTCACAACCGTTTCGGTCAATAAAAAGGACGAACTGGTGTCCCAGGTGGGTGGGGGTGACTGCTAGGCTGACTGGCCCAGGGCGGCGGCGGTTTTCTTTTTTACCATCTTATAGTCCACGATGATTCAGAATTATCGTTTTTTCAACCAAAACATCGCAAAAATATATTGTTATGCATGTTGAAAAAGAATTCGTTTCTGTTATCGCGACACCTGCTCTTACAAGTAATCAAACACCATTTCTTGGCTATCAAAATAAAATGATGATGGACTGAAATGGCCAACCGGCTGGCCGAGGTTCTTTTGGGCCTTCGCAGCTTAGCCCCCGCCTGGGTTTAGCGCCTGGTGCGCTCTCTCTCTCTCTTCTCTCTCTCTCTCTCTCCTCTTTCTTCTCTCTCTCTCTTCCTCGCCCTCCTCCTTATGTACCCATGTTTCCCTGGTCGTACTTGTTTATTGGCTTCCTTTCAATGGCTACTGCTTGAAGTTAAGTTTAGTTTCTGTCACTTTTCCTTCCTGGGCCCTAAATGACTGTACCCCCTTCCTTCACATGCCTTGGGATGTGTTTGTCGAAGAAAACTTATATTCTCTCCCCCATATTTTTTCTGAAACCATTGTCTAGTTGGGGTTCGGGGGTGGTTATTTTAGTTTTTTTTGGGTTTAGGAAAAGAAAGAGGTTTAGAAGGAGAAAAGAATATTTGTGGTTTTTTTAAAGGCAAGGAAATTTATGGGAGGGTTGGAGCAAAGGCAATTTAACATTATTTTGTGGATTTGGTTGTTTTGAGAAGCCATATTTTAGCTATTAGCATCAACAAAGGCCATTAATTATAATTAGAAAGCATTAGCATTTAACAAATTTTGGAGAAGCAATTTAGGACATTAGGGGGAGAGCATTTAACATATACTAAAATAATATGAAGGTTTCCAGATTGTCGTCATAATTTGTTTTAAAATATTTTTGTACATTCATGAGTGGGAAGTTTTAATTTTTCCTTTGTAAAGGAATGCAACTACTTTGATACTCTCTTTTATTAACTACTCTATTTAAAACTAGCAATTATCCTTCTGTCGGTGAATGGTTACAAAACGCGTCTACCGTACTTACCTCTATGCTTTTTTGACAGGAAGGTGTGAGACGTTCGAGAGCTCCTTGTTCCTTCGGGTCCAGTTCATGGCGTTTATTTCTTAAGTGTATTTCAAGACCCAGTGGAACCGACGGAAGAAACTTTGACTCAATTATAGTTTAATGTAGTTTTTTTTTTTTATTTGCTTGTTAGCTGATTGTGATTGTTTTTTCCTTAGTTTTTCTCTACTTGTTTTAAGTTCATTAGTGTTAAATGTTCTTTACTTGTTTGCAATAAATCATATGAAGGTGCTGTATGTGTGACCTAGTTTTTCTACTGAACTCGATAATTATAGTATTCATATCCATAAGATTCCTTATTTAATTCCCATTATCATACAAAATGCTAAACCTTAAAAGTTAACTTCATTGTTATGATAAGTAGTTCCTCCTTACGATACCTAGGGAGGCAGTGCTTGTGAGGGGGTTGGGGTGGTTGGGTATCAAGTGTTTTTTTATGGGGGCTGGTGGGGGGGGGGGGGATTAGGGGAGACTTTTCAAAAGCCCGATAACAAGGATACGTCTCTGATCCCAATTACTATTATTTTTTTCAAGAGTCGTCGTCAATTGAATCTAATTTTTTTCTTTTCCTGAAGAGTTTAGTTTTTACCTTCGTGTCCTGTGTTGACATTCTACAATTCTCTCTCTCTCTCTCTCTCTCTCTCTCTCTCTCTCTCTCTCTCTCTCTCTCTCTAAGGCTCTCATTTTCTCAATCATTCTCTGCATATGATTAATATTTTTGTCTCTTGTAGAGAGAAAAAAAAAAGAAAAAAATGAGAGAAATATCCTCCCTCACCTTAAACTCTTATAGGGAAAGCAAGAAAGAAACTCGGCATCGAAAGCTTTAATCCTGTACAAGAGATATATATATTTTAAACTACAAGAGGATTTTACTTCATTGTGGATTGTATCCCCATAATATATATATATATATATATCTATATATATATATATATATATATATTATATAGATAGAGAGAGAGAGAGAGAGAGAGAGAGAGAGAGAGAGAGAGAGAGAGAGAGAGAGAGAGAGAGAGAGAGAGAGAGGAAACAATTGTCATGCTATTGTAGCCGCGTCCTCTTTCTTGCCGAGAGTTAATCTCTTTGGCAGAGGAATTATAACAGAATTCTGCCTTTGTGAGGCAGAGGCAGTTTATCCAGTTACAAATCCAACAATCCTCAGCCTATCGTTCTGAAGGGAACATGAACTTCTTTACTTGTACGATTTTACACGTAAAGGTGAAGTTACTTGATATTGTGCTGTCTCCATACGGACAACGACGATAATAGAAGGAAAACTATCCATTAATATCGATAAAGCCGACTTTATTGTAATTTCCAACTATAGAGGTGTAAGCCATTTCGTTTGTAAAGATCGTCACGAGTGTTGCCGTTATTATTGTACAACATCAATGTTGTCTTTTTCAAACTGTGAAAGGTTACGGCAAAAAATCATTTCATGAATCTCCACAGCAATTGGCTCTTCACCAAAGCAATGACAACATGGTACTTATTGAAGAGAAGACTTACATTAGGACAGAGATGTAACCATGAATCACTGGTTTCCCCCGTAAGGAGCTAGTGCCGTCAGTGCGTCTCATACGGTGCACTGTAAGCATTACATATGGTTCTTTCCAGGTGCCTTCGGCCCCTAGCTGCATCCCCTTTCATTTCTTTTACTATACCTCCTTTCATATTCTTTTTCTTCCATCTTACTTTCCACACTCTCTGAAGAATTGATCCATAGTGGAACTGCTTTGAGGTTTTCCTCCTGTTACGCCTTTCAAACCTGTCAGTTTCCAGTTCAGAGACGATGATCTCATAGGTTCCAGTGCTTGGCGCCTTTGGTATAAATTCTATATTAAATTCATGAATGATTGGTACACCTCTGTGCGGAAGTTAAGAAACAGTACACAGTGAAATATACCAGACTTCAAGTTGGTCTGTTGTGACATATTCGAGAAGTCCGGTATGATTCGAAAGGGTAGAAATGAGTCTCACAGTTTAATTCATTTGAGTTCAGGTATTTGTAGATGGATATCACGACGACAGAAACCTATGAATCAGTTACTCACTTTATCAGTCAATTAGCCTTTGAGGAGGATTAAAGAGGGAGACGTCCTTCCACGTAAGGTTGCCTACTTGTATTTGCTGAACTGATTGATTTCATCTGCATTTCTTTTTATTGAACACAAAACGTCGAACGGTTGCCAGTGATGCCTGATAATATCTTATCGGGATTAAGAAAAAAAAGTGTATGAAAATCAATTCAGGTGAGCATATTGTCTACTTAGAGACATAAGGTGGTTATCAGAGGTGAAGAAATACAGGCAGTCAAGAAAAGAACGGTAAGACCCAGTGAGCCTTAATCCCGAGGGAAAAGGACTTGGGCTTTCGAGGATGAGTAAGGGACCATGAAGCCTTTCGGTGACACCTTCAACTGTAACATATTAACTGAGTAATCCTAATTTATGCTTCAGCGCTTAAGGAGAAAATCCAAGTATTTTAGTAACGATTACGGTTATAAGGTAACTGGAGACCATTCAGAATGGGTATTCAGCGGCCATCTCTGAGGATATGGAAGTACCTTACAAAAATGAATACCGAGGAGAAAAGGAAAAAAGAGAGAAGAAAAATTTGCGGATGTGTAATAGAAACGAGGAGGTCATTCAGGATTTTGTTTAGAGGGTGAAATCTATTTCGAATTAATCTCCTTGCCAATCAATCATCCTGACAAGAGAACAACTCTCTCTCTCTCTCTCTCTCTCTCTCTCTCTTCTCTCTCTCTCTCTCTCTGTACTCCGGTATTCCAAAATATCACCAGAAAGAAAGAGATAGATAGGGAGAGAGAGAGAGAGAGAGAGAGAGGATTTTTCAATTCGAATTCGACATTTATAAATTAATATTTCATAACTCGAACTGACTTAGAAGTAATGTAGAACATTAACTGGCATTGTTAAATGAGAGAGAGAGAGAGAGAGAGAGAGAGAGAGAGAGAGAGAGAGAGAGAGAGAGAGAGAGAATTTTGGAATAGCGCTTCCCCACCTGTGAGATATTTTAGCCCTTGTGATTTTAATGTGCCACCGAAGAATAGGTTTTACGGGAAAAACTGTTATATCTATTTGAAATCATTCCTGATGTAAACTAGAACATTCTCAGTCAACCTTAATAAACACACTGCGATCAAGAGTAGCTAAGTTGGTAAAATGTCTTTCATTTGTTTTTTTCATAAGATTTCAGTCTCTCTCTCCTCTTCTCCTCTCTCTCTCTCTCTCTCTATCCTCTCTCTCCTCTCTCTCTCTCTCGTCTCTACTGCTGCTTTAATTTGTGTAACATTTTAATGTTATTGGATTTGTCGTACTTTTTTGGCCTTGAGGTTAAGTTATGTAATTCCCTTTCTCTCTCTCTCTCTCTCACACACACTGACGTGAGCTAATTAATAGCACATTCTCCACATAGGTAAAGCAACGTGTATAGCTTTACAATAACAAGAATAAACACCACGAAACTGATGACGTCTTACGAGGAGGAAAAGACGACCAGCCTTCCGGAATCACAAGACCGAGACGAAAGAAGCTTAAAACCAAACATATTTCCAGGCGCAGTGTTCTTGGAGTAGGTTGTTATCCAGATCCTCGATCTTAAAGAACAAGAATATTTCGGCCGTTGGATATGAAGGAACCTGCATTATTCGGGGCCTGGTTCTCTTTTGTCGATGTGGCAAAACGGTTTGGTGAACTTAACACTCCGAAATGCTCACCCCGAATTTCGGTGTTTCTCTCTCTCTCTCTCTCTCTCTCTCTCTCTCCATAACTTTTCTTTTTTTTATCATAACCTTTCTTTCTTTTTATCAAACCTTGAATTTTTTTTTATCTAACCTTGATTTTTTCATTGTCATATCCCTTCATTTTGTTATCATAAACCTTGATTTTTTATCAAACCTTGTTTTTTTTTTATACTTTTATAAAACCTTTATTCTTGATCAAACTTGTTTTTTTTTATATTTTGAAAACCTTGAATTTAAATTTATAAAGCCCTGTTTTTTTTCTCCTCATGTTTTTAAAATATACTTTTTTTGGTATAATAAACCTTTTTTTTTTCTTTTTATCATAAGACTATTTTTTTTGTAGTAAACCTTGTTTGTTTTCTTTTTATGAAAACCATTACTTTTTTCATTGTATCATTTGCCTTGTTTTTTCTTGTAGACGTCAACTACGTTTTCATCATAAGCCTTCTTTTTTCTTTTTATCTAAACCCTTTTTTTTTTTTATCATATGCCTTGTTTATTCTTTTCGTCGTAGACCTTTTTTTTATCGTTTCACCATAACTCTTCTTTTTTTTGTTTTATTTCATCATAACTTCTTTTTCTTTTCTTTTATCAACCTTTCTCTCTCTCTCTCTCTCTCTCTCTCTCTCTCTCAGGGTTTGGACACGCTGTTTGCAATACAGTTCAACTTTCTTTACATACTAGGTTGTTCATATTGGTGCTAATCCATACCCTATTGTCTGTTTGTATATTAGAGGAATATTGTCGATACAGGAAGTAGTACTACTGGTAGGTGCACTTTTATTCAGAATCAGTCTACAAATCTGCTTAAACAGATTAAATTTAGCCTTTGACTTCAAATCAACTTCGTGAGTGTAAGCAATAGCTCAGCTGATATGTCACTGGAAGGGGAGGGGGGAATGCCCCAAGGTTGGTGGGGCTGGGGCCAGGGGTGTATATGTAGCTAGTATAGTGTGCAGTCTATATATAGTATCCTTCCAAACATAAATCAGGATTTGGGTGAACGAATGGCCGAAGATATCTCACACACCCCTTGAGGCTGGAGTCTCCAGGAACGTTCTAGAGTCAATTGGGTTTATCTGAATCCAATTGGCTTCCTGGAAGGTCAAATCGGGTGAGAAAAGAGGGGATGGGGGGGGGGGGAATACAGGACCTGACCTCCTTTGCTAGGAAGAATCATTGCCTTTTGGAGGTGAATTTCCTGATAAAATGGAATATAGAATGTTTGACCAAGGATGGAGATGCACAGAAGATATGTGAATAATCTTATCCTTCTTTGTGCATTTATTTGTTATTTTATTTAGACATTCATGACCTATCATCAAGGAGAGAGAGAGGGGGGTGGTGGGGTTCTCTAGTCAGTGTACAAATTGTGTATAGACCTATGTGCAGGTTTTAGCAATTTGTTTTAAAATATGTTTGTGTTTATTGGTTTTTGGGCGTCGTGCTCTGTTTAACAAGATATCCATGATTTCTTGGCGGTGTGCTTTCAGTATCTGTGAGAGAGAGAGAGAGAGAGAGAGAGAGAGAGAGAGAGAGAGAGAGAGAGAGAGCATGAAAGACACAGGTATATATATATAGACTTAGGTCACACATTCCTTTGCTCTCAGTTCGGTGAAAAAAAAATAACAATAGATAAATAAGACACTTTTTCGTTCCGTTAACCAACGGAAGTAACGAAGGGGAGAGAGGAGAGAGAGAGAGAGAGAGAGAGAGAGAGAGAGAGAGAGAGAGAGAGGACGAGAGGAGAGAGAGAGAGAAAGGAATCATCCTCAACTTAAACATAAAGCCTGAAAATGGCCGCATAGAAAACGGGAGTATCCTCTCTCTCTCTCTCTCTCTCTCTCTCTCTCTCCTCTCTCTCTCTCTCTCTCTCCTTTCTGCAGAGCCAGTGTGACGACGAAAAGATACAAAAAAGGGGAAAAAATCGTTAAATGCAGTTACTGAGAAAATAAAATTACAATGTAATGAAAAAAATACAAAAATTCCATTTATATAATATTTAAGTTTTATATTTGGTTCATTCGAGGCTTTCTCATAGAAACTTAGTTCTTTTTCATTCGGACAACTTTGTTTTTGCCTCATTCCGGACAGGGTAACTTGCGGGCCTGGATTGGAATAGTATATGGGAGAGAATAATATATACTATGTTTGAGCGATTTTTATGGCCGTTTATACTCTATACATTAGGAAATTTAGTAGTACATTTATATTAGAATTGCCAGATTTTTTTCTCTAAAATCTTTAAATGTACTGTTGGACACAGGTTTCCGTACACCTTTATGATGGATTGAGGACTCCGAAAAATTGTATTGTAACAGTGTTTACTGAGGGGGAGTCATTAGGTATGGTTGAAGAAACACACACGGAGTAAAAGAAAGAAAAATCTGAGCAGGTTATATCGCTCTAACTAAGATTACTGTCTCACTTTTAATATAAGTTTGTTTATTAAGATTCCATTTAACTTTCGTCTAAGGCGTTATCTTACCACCGTGTCTTTTATTATATATCGGTCATATTCATTACGCAATACTTAAAATTGATAAAGATTTAAGAGTTATGTTGGTATTGGAGAGACTCACGAACATCATAACAGGATATTTTAACCTTATCACGTAAGCCAAGTTTATGGTATCGCTTGCAGTGCTTTTCATACCAATAATATAATAGGAAGCTATAAAGAGAAGCGCAGCAACACTTCACTGAACATACCCAAAACTTAGTGAACGTGTTGAAATGTCTGACACCTTAGCTCCTCTCTCTTTCTCTCTCTCTCCCATATTAGCTAATTTAAAGTAACATGTCAACTAGAAATACCACTGCGCTTAGTATGCAGTTTTGATTTGTCATTAACACCCTCTAATCTTGACTAAACTAATATATGCATATATATTTTGCAGGGGAAGTGGTGTCAGGGATTGAGTTCTTGTTGTTAAGCCGTCTTACAGGTTTTGGAATTCTAAAATGTAATTCAAACTGACAAGCTTCTTGCTTTTGCTGTACCGATGTCTTCAGCCCGGCTTTGCTACAATTGAAATGGGGCGGGGCTAGGGGTAAGGTGGGCCTGTAGCGACCCCGATGAGTGGACGAAGTAGATATGCTCGTGGATAGAGTGTATGGCTAACGAAAAGCTTTACTTGAAATATTTTCTTGTTTATCTTTAATGCCTGCGTGTTTTTAGTGTTTATCCT
The DNA here is from genome assembly GCF_015104395.2 of Macrobrachium nipponense. Taxonomy (NCBI): domain Eukaryota; kingdom Metazoa; phylum Arthropoda; class Malacostraca; order Decapoda; family Palaemonidae; genus Macrobrachium; species Macrobrachium nipponense. The sequence continues at coordinate 9,299,528 of NC_087222.1, forward strand.
AATATTATTATGGTACTGTAGATTTTCTGAATACAACAACATTTACAAGAAGAAGGATTGGGTTAAACTCACTCTCTCTTGTAAATACATATAGAATGAAAGGAGAGAGATAGAGAGAGAGAGACTAGACGTTACTGAGGAATCAAAATGAAACTACTAGGGACAGAGAAAATTCCACAACGTGTAATGGAAAGTGAAGAAGGACTCCCAAACTTGGTGCAAACTTTTAACCATTCCCATATGATAAACTTAATTCGTTTGCCAATGATAAACAATTGTTGATATTCAGAGGTTTCATGTATTCATGGTTGGGTTTGTATTCCCTCTTGAATATACTGTAGAGGTTATTCCCTACATGCCGTTCATTACAATAATTATTACATGATATGGATAAACATATCTACTTGGCTTATATTTTCTAATAAATTAATTGTGATACATGTTTTAATGTCATACGGACAGAAATTCCTTTCGTTCTTATCATCATTCGTGTGAGGATAAGAGACAGACGTCTCTATTGTTAAACAGCCTTTTCAGTCATTTACCTTTCCATTGTGGAAAGAGCTATTTGGAGAAATGTAGTTTGATGATATTGTCCTAGGGTTCTCTTTTTAGATAATTTTTAAAGAAAAAATCAGGATAGCGAAATTCCCTTTAGATTTTGAACTCCTTTAAGAGATCAAATTCACCTTTCTAATAAATAAATTATAATAATCATGACCTGGAGCTCAACGATATGCATAGGTCTGTTTACGATTTTTTTTTTCTTTGCATCATACGACATGGAAGTTCAGCGTAAGCCACGGGGTAATCCAAATATACACACTTAATTTTTACATTTATTTTTAATATTAGTGAGAAGTCCAGCCACCTTCCTTATAGATCACCTCTTGCAATCTGTTAGACAGAAGATTCCTGGTTTCTGACGATCAGTGGTCGGTTGTGGAAGAGCTTCCATTGTGTTCCCAGTGGTCCATAAGTTGATCTGGTCTCCTCTCCCTCTCAGGCTCCCAAACCAAATTTTACCACAAATTACCCAAAATATCCTCAGTGAGGTTCATGTCTGTATCCTTACTTGGCCAGTCAAGTAATTGCAGATCCTCTCGACCTTGAAGCCATTCCTGGACTATTCTGGCCGTATGGATGGGGCAGCGGTCGTTAATGAAAATGACAGGAACAGGTGGGGAGGAATAATTCCACTGTTGAAGTGAAAGCAGTTAGAAATCCTGAAGAATTTCATTGTATTTTTCACCAGTGAACCTCCACTCAATCCTGGTGATATCATCCATACAATGTAAGAAGATCCAGCCCCACACGTTTACTGTGACATGCCCATTCCTGGTCACCTCGTAGATGTTTCTTCTGTAGTATCTGAAGGGAAAAAATCTAATTTTTAACAATTTACGCTTTGCTTTTTGTAATAGGGAAAATAATGATATATCGTTTGGGGAAATAAAATGCTAAGTAACAACCCTTGCAATAAGTTAAGAATATTTATTCATCTGCAAGGATTAGTACTTATAATAGCATTAAGTTTGATCTGCAATGGTCCGTTATGATATGATATTCTTTACTTCAGCAACCAGGCTGAACTCTATATTATAAGTCTGCCTACGTGATTATTCATAACATTAATAATGCATTGGCTTAATGCCTGAAAGCTGGCCATATTATTATAGCCTGACTGTTATTACTGATTATAGAAACTCACCTTATACAGGGTGGGACAGAACCAATTGAGCAGTTTACAAGAGTCAATGCTCGAGGGGAAGGGAGGGGAGTGGGGGGAGGGTGGTGTTGTTGCCCTCCTCAGACATCCCCATTTCAGTAGCCGACATGGTGTGGACGGGAGTACATCGTGGTTTTGCTGTGCGTGCATATTTTGAGAACAATCCATCTGTGATTGCAACGCAGAGAGCTTTTCGGCGACGGTTCAGTATTCCACACAACGATGCTGTTCCTCAGGCGAACACAATTCGGTCCTGGGTTAGGCAGTTGGAGGCAACTGGTGGCACACTAAGAACAGATACACATGGCTGACGCAGGTCCATCAGAACACCAGAAAATGTCGAGAGCAGCAATCATCCAGTCGCCAAGACGTTCTGCACGAAGGCATGCCGTAGCTTTGCAAATCTCCTCATGCAGTTTGAGGAGGATTCTGCATACGGATTTGAATTTCCATCCTTACAAAAGGATGACGGCTCAAGAACTGAACCAAGCAGACTTTGCCAATCACCAAGATCTGTGTGAGGACATGCTTGAAAAGATTGTTCCCGAGGCAGCGTTCTTCAGTAGTGGTGAAGCACATTTTCACCTCTGTGGGGCTGTAAATAAGCAAAATTTCCGCTATTGGGCTGAATATAACCCCCAAATCATCCAGGAAAGACCGCTACATTCCCCTAAGCTTACGGTTTGGTGTGCAATCTCAAAATTTGGAGTGATAGGCCCATACTTCTTTGAGGAGGACAGAGTGACCGTGACCGTGAATGCCGAACGCTATGTTGCAATGTTGCAAAATTTCATGCAACCTAGAATGGAAGAGATTATTGAAAATGAAGGTTTGGGGGACATGTGGTTTCAGCAGGATGGGGCTGCAGCTCACACAGCCCGAATTTCACTCAATGTTTTGAGAAACATGTTTCCTGGACGCCTGGTGTCTCTAAGGGGTGATTTAGGATGGCCTGCGCGGTCACCTGATTTGAGCGCTTGCGACTTCTTTCTTTGGGGACATCTGAAAGAAAGAGTGTTCAAAAGTCGCCCTCACACCCTACCACAGCTAAGGGAGCAGATTATTGAAGAAGTTAATGCCATACCCCGCAGTATGTGTGAATGTGCTGTAGAAAACTTCAGAGAACGACTCCAACAGTGTGTTGCAGCTAATGGCCGCCATCTTGCTGACATTATTTTCAGAACATAAGGATTGTAGCGTAGTGCATGATTTATAAAACTTCGCATTCAGACGCAATTTCTGTAAATTTAAGAAATCTAAAGTCGAGAAAAATCAAAGCATTATCACTACATCTTTCAACATTGTATATAAATAGTATTGTATTTGTTGGTATAGAAACAATTATTTTACAGGTTAACCATTTTAATTTTGAATTTTGGTAGTATTTCCTAACAGGATGGATGGCTGAAAATTATAATCAGAAAAGTATTCATGATAATGAGTTTAAACATTATAATTAATAATAAATTATATATAACAAAACATTTTTCAACCAAACGATTATATTCTTCAGACTCCAAGCTATGATCATAATCATAGCAAAAACCAAAAATAAAATTTATATATATATATGAAACAGTGGACTGAAAATTATATATTAATTTTTCTGTGTATTTGTATAATTCTAATTGTAACTGAAATGGAATACAAAAGCAAAAAAAAAAAAAAAAAAAAAAAAAAAATCTCCATGAATACAAACATATTGCAAATGCATATTCTACTTTTTCTGACCATACATACTTCCAGTTCCAGCCCTTACTCTCTTCAGCAATGGCTTTGTTACAGTAAAATCAAAGCATGATTTTCCTTTGATGCATTGCTTAGTATGAAGCAAACCTATTAAGGTTTCAGTAAACAATCTATTTCTGGTTTCAGTTTTCATCCTGTTTATGGCAAAAAAAAAAAAAAAAAAAAAAAACAAAAAAAAAAAAAAAAAAAACTCTCGGCAGTAGCACTTGAGTGTGGTAAACATAGCAGTGATTGCATGAATTTCGAAAGATTTGGAAACATCAAGTTATTGTTCATTTGCCAAAGAGGACCTACTTTGCTCCAGAAAATTTCAGGTGACATATCCGAATTAACATCAAGAGTGCCTACGGAACTAGCAAGCAACCTCCATTCTGTGTCTATGTTCTAAACATCTAATTCTATTCAATGGCCAAGTGAAGTCATCAAATCTCCCAAAGATGGTACCTATTCCTCGATCCATAACTATTTTGGGATTTAAAGCTTTCAATCAAAAGGAAACCTTTTGTAAATCTGAGAGGCAGTTTCCATAAAAAACTCTTAAGCAATTCTGCCTAAAGTGTTTGACTTCGTCTGCATCACAAAGGGTTTCATTTCTTATCTCAATCCCTACTTTGATTCCAAGGCAACGATTCTTATATTTACTTACGGTGGGGTAGGCTACTTAACGCTTTTAACATGAAAACCATAGTCACTAATTCGAATTCTGACACATTTTTCATTATTTACAGTATATTTTAGGGTTTATGTATAGCAAGGAATAAAAAATCTGTAGATTTCACTCATTTTGGAGGCAAAATCTGAAAATCTGAGACATGATAAAAACTCTGTAGATTTCAGCAGAATCTGTAGATCTGGCAACACTGCCTGAACGTTAACCAGAAAGGGAAGTTTTTGCTTATTTTCTCCTATTTCTAAGTTCACTCCATTTCCGTCTTTGTCCTTTTACCAAAGCTGAGAGCAAAGGGCGGTGACTGAGAGGCATATCTGTACGTATGTCTGTTTATGTGCGTAGGTGTCTTTACGCTCTCTCACAGGAGAACGCGATATGACCCCTTTCATGGTTCCTATACTTATGTATATACCACTGATGTATACTCGATGCTGTATTCATTCGCTCCCTGATGCATTGTATTATGATTGTACTGTGTTGTATTATTCTCCAATTGTGGTCTAATACAGCAGCTCCTCAGTTCTGCCATTGTTGATATGAGATCTCTCGACGAACCATCAGATATATTAGTGTATATATATATATATATATATATAATATCCATATATATCTATATATATATATATATATATATATATATAATATATATATATATATATATATGAGTATGAAGATTCATTGTGCTTTTGAGAACGTGTTACTTATTTTGGGGAAAGTATTGTTACTTAATCAAGTCTCTCAAGCGACTGCTGCCTTCCTTCCAAAGCCAAGTTCTCGAAGCAAAAACCTTTCGACGTATTTCTATTTATATGATAAATATGTCATGGCGACGATTGGTAAAAGCTGAGGAAAAATTAATGTACGACCCCCTAAATCTTATAGAAAACGGGGTGTGAACATCAGGTAGGAAGTAAATCTTGGATTCTAATGAAGTGTCTTATTTACTAAAAGTGAATGAGAAGTTAAAAATGGAGCATAAAGCAGATAAGAAAGAAAATGTCGTGGGTTCTTCGAAATACTGGGTAGATGCAAGCACAAGAGACGGCGCCTCAATCCTCTGATTCCTGTCTGACTTATGGCTTAAGATTGATATTATCTGGTCCACTGATTTTGCGGGAACGCTATGCATTAAATTTAAGTTTATTGAATAACAAAATGTTTATAAAAGTTTATAAACTAAAATTTTAAAGCAGTTCAACACCTAATAATCGATTTACTTTTAAAACCTTATAGTCATTTTAACGCATTCGGACAGCGTATTCCCTGTTGCCATCGGAGTTGGCTGCTGTCAGACGTAAGTGTTTCTTAACGATTTTTTAACGATTTCCTCAAACGAATGACGTTATGATAGGAAATATATATATATATATATATATATATATATATATATATATATATATATATATATATATATATATATATACCGAACTGCAACTGTTTGTACGACACTAAAATGATGCAAATCTCTTGCAATGCAATGTCGAATTCTTTATGTAAATTCTTTATGTACGAGACAAGTCCTCTCATTTATCATTTGTTTTGTAAGACGATAAGTCATTGTTTCAGCTGCTTGGGTTTCCTGTATACTTTTTTTCGGGGGTGTGGAGGGGGAGGACTGACGGCGCTTATTAAGTCACTTCGTCCATTTTTAGCCAACAATTCCTTGAGAATATTCATCATTTTTCGTCTTCATTTCCATTTATTCAATTCTGCGGGATATTCACTTCCCGGTTTTTGTATAAGGAGGATGTATCCTATCGAGACCTTCCCCACACTCCTATAGATGAAGGAACAATTCATAATAAATATCTCCAAGAGTCCTTTTTCCAGCTTCGTTTATGCAAATGGCGTCGATTTCAGAATATTACTGTTTTCATTGCTTCAGGAGACAATTAGGGGTCGTATATATGTCCCATTAAAAGCTCATCTGGAGGAGATCAAAGCCCTTTTGTAAATAGACAGAATATCTATCGAATCATTTTTATATGAATACATATCTTCAATCAACTGTTTCTTAGCCGTGCTGACTGCTGTGAATGTTAGACCAGAGAAGTTATGTATATAAACATCATATTTTTTTATCATTGTACGTTTACCTCAGATCTCTCTCTCTCTCTCTCTCTCTCTCATCGTTGATTTTCACTTTTCCATCGGAGCAAATGAACCAAAAATGTAGACTAAAAGTGAGTGAAAGTGAAAGCCATTATATATATATATATATATATATATATATATATATATATATATATATATATATATAAATATATATATTATATATATATATATATATATATATATATATATGCTATCTCTGTCTACTTCACCCGGTTAAGTTTCACTACACTCGACTAACTATCAAGTTCTAACTAGAAGCCTAGTCTTCACCACCACGCGGACGACCAGATCTCGATTCTCTTATCTCGTCTATCCGGATAAACAGACAGACAAGCATAAATCTGCATCTAGTTTATAATCATGATCACCAGCCGTAGGACCACCCGAAGAGGCCTTAGTTCTAGAAGAGTGAAGGACTCAGAGAATCAAATTACCCATCCTACGGCATCCCATCTGATCAAGGATAGGAAGTCTCTTGTTGATGAAGATGCATGCTATATATTTTTTTTTTTTTTTTACAGTAGTCCTGTTCCTGAACTCTGAAGTCCTATGCCACTGATTATTTCTGGGTCAGCCTAACGTTCACAATACCGTATGCTCGAGGCGATGCCGTTAATAATAATAATAATAATAATAATAATAATGATAATAATAATAATAATAATAATAATAATAATAATAATAATAATAATAATTTGGAAGAAGACCATCTTTTAAACAAATTCTGTTGAATAAAATGGCAGAATTCAGCGAATTAATCTTATAAATTACCTTTTCTATTTTTCTTATTACTAGCTTTTCTGGCTCAGCGATACTTCGCAATAATTGTCCAATATTCATATTAGGGATAATGCTGAAAATGGTATTTTTTCAGAACAGGCTTTATTAACCAAAGACTGGTATAATCAGTATACTGGTATTATCAGAATACTGGTGTATGGGAAGGCGTTCCTCTGGTTCAGATCAAGCAGGGGTCGTTGTCGGTGTTGGTATCATTCCGTAAGGGAGGGCAATGTCAGGCCGGGGTCGTCTCTGGTGTTCAGCTGGTATTACTGCTTGTATAGCTCTGGCTTATCGCGACATTTCAACCTTCTCGTAGCTCATCTTCTTGGCTGGTTAGCAGTAGAAGTGAAGAAATGGTGTCTGCATGCCGATATTTATAGCGGCTCAAATCCTAGAGCGGCATTCTCATTGGTCGAGCCGGTCTGGGGAGAAGTCTGGGATCTCTCGTCAATGGTTGCAGGGATGCAGCCGTGCGAGTGCTAGAGTAGTGTATTGGGGAATGAATGTCCTGTTGGCGCTCCTGGTCTTAGGGTGGCAGTAGGGAGGAGAAACGTTTCTTGGGTAATGTTCAAGTTAGGTTTCTCCTTCCCTATATGGAGGGATTCCAGTATTCATAAACATCGGGGATCGGTGGTTTGGTCAATTATTTCGATATTAGGTACAATATCGCTTCATTTTAATCTTACGTTATGGGAAGTCCTGGCGTGATTATAAATGGCTCCCTCTTGGGCGTGGCAGGAGAGTCTCTTGGACAATCGCATGGTGGTCATGCCGATGTATTTGCCGAGGCATCCTCGGACGGGGCACGTGTATCGGTAGACCACGCTCGTCTTCTTCAAGGGATCCTTCAGGGGGGCCGCTGGGTGTGTTCCTCCATCACCAGGTGCTGTCTTCTTCAGTTATAATATATTATAAATTAATGGTCTTGTCCTGATTGGTGGGGGTGACGTTTCTCTCTATGATGGTCTTGAGGGCTTGCTCGTCCTCCTAATACCTTCGGTGAAAGTGCTCTTTGGAAAAAAGCTTGATGGGCTCTGGGATGTCGGGGCGGGGTCCCTGGAGGTACCAATCTTCAACTTTCTTTGCTATCACAGCATCGACGGCGCGATTAGTGTGTCCGTTGTCGACGAGGAACTGGGCCGTTCGTTCCAGTTCGCTATGTGTGTTGCTCCAGGAAGAGCAGTGCGAGAGGGCCCTCCTGACGAAGGCGCTGATGGTGGAGGGCTTATACCTCTCAGGGCACTCACTCTCCGTTAATTCACATACCTAGGTTCTTCGGCTTCATGTACACGTTCGTGCGGAATCGGGTGCTTGCCTGCTTGACAAGGACGTTGAGGAAGGGGCGGCGGTCTTGGCTTGGCGTGTATGGTAAAGAAAGGTAGCTATGATAATGAAATGCACGTCGCAGCTGCTCTATCTCTTCCTGGGAGTCGGCGCTGATGATGGTGCCATCGATGTAGCACACATACATCCTTGGTTTGCTGGAATTCTGGTAGACCCTCTCTTCGAGGGTGCCCATGTAAAAATTGGCGAAGAGGACTCCAAGGGGAGAACCCATCGCCACCCCGTCGATCGGTGGTCGGAAAAGGGGGCCTTCTTAGTGCAGAGTTCCAGCAGGGCACGAAGGGCATGTTCAGGGATGTTTAAGGGTGGTGTATCGGGGTCCCTGTATACCTTGTCCAAGATCATTTGAATGATCTCATCGATGGGGACATTGGTAAATAAGGACTCCACATCCATCGAAGTGATACATCCTCCGGCGGGTGTTACTCGTAGGGCTTCCAGGCACATGCTAGTCATACCAACGTAAGCATCGCTGCGATCGTGGACTGGGCATATGTATTGGTATACCACATACATCTACTTCAGGGGGTCTCTTGATCCCCCCTCTGCAGTGCTTTGTAGTTTGCTGTGATTATTGTGATCAACTAGATTTATCTCAAATTTTTCAGATATGCCTACCGCCACTGCCTTCGCACTAGAGTAATGCGTGGTTCCCTATGCCTTTGCAGTACTACCCTTCCAAATGTTTTTGACTTGATACTATGCCACGTGGATTCTCAAGATTCCCGAGTATTTGGTATAGTCTCCTCCTCCTCCTCTTCCACTTTTCATGGCAGTTTTCCTGTACATAGTTGCCTCATCGTCAAGACTGCCTCTTTTGTTAAATAGTTAGAACTTTTGGTATATGATAAATTTAATCGATATCATTTTGACTGAATCTAGCTTTAAATAATCTAATATCTAAAGCATTAAAGTTACGTTTCCAAAAAGTTGCCGCTGACTACTTTGTGCAATAATTCTGTAGAAAATATTTGTAACTTCTATTTACAAGCCTTAAAAGCTTATTTATGACTATTTAATTCCTAATTATCGTGAGTCTAATTGCTCTTAAACTTCTCTATTTCTCTTTTGGTCGTATTGGTTGGAAAAATAAGGGTATTAAAGTTATGAAACTCTGTTCTCACACTTCAGGTCCTGTACCTTCCAGTGTCAGGTTTGCATATATTTATGTCAGCCAGAATATTGCTTGTTATTCATAACAGTGGTGGCTTTTACACTTTTTATCCTCCAAAGACCCATTTTAGTTCTTCACTATTGCTTCATCTGTCCTGCCAGCATCCTCTGCTTTGTTTTCATTATCTTCGTTCAGAATATTTTCAAAATAGTCCTTCGGTCATTCTAGTATCACTTGTGTAGTATCATCATTAATTTCTCCGTTTTCATGCCTTATATAGGTAATCTGCATCATTCTTCAGCCACTTTTTCTCCTGAATACACCCACTCTTACATCTGCTTTTGAGGTTCTGATTCCATTCCTTCCAACTCCTCTTCGTAGCACATTTCACCTGCTTTTCAGCCTCCCTTCTCCTTCAAGAAATGCCTGTCATCTCCCCTATCTGTTGTCCGCCAGAACTCGAAGGCAGACTCCTCTTCCATTGTCCTTTGTATGTCCTGATTCAACCTCCGTGTCTCTCTTTAAATCCCTTTCCCAATGTCACACTTCTGATGCTGCTGCCTTTTGCATGTTGTCATTCACTAGTTTCAACCGAGTTGAAACTCTTCTTAGCTCCCCAAGGTTTGGCCTCTCATGGGTTCTAAGGTCTCTTGTCAGGATCCCTTCCAAGACCTAGTGTGCAATGCTTTCTGTATATACTGTAATAAATTCCCTTGGCTTCTTCCTGCTTAGTTGTCCAACTTCTCTGGCTTCACCGTGATCCAGTTTTTGCTCCCTACTAAGACAGTTCATTTCTTGTCTCATTGGTAAATTTTATTTTGAAGTGCTCTCTTATAAATTCTGAATGAGTAGCCAATTCAAGGCATAATTGTTTTTTTCCAAATACTTCAAAGTAGGTGTCTCGACTGTGGAGAATGTTTTTTTCAGTGAATTTTTATGTATTTGTAGTAACCACTACTATGAGATTCAGGGCCTCTGTAACACGGTTTTTTTGCAATAACTTTTTATCTATGCATTTCATAAATATAACGCTTATTCAGAATACACATTATATCTACAAATAAATTTTGACTCTTTTCTGCATTACATAGGTTGAATAAATTTGGTACTTACAATGTAAAAGTGACTTTTTTTGAAGACGGGACAACTTACTCAGAGAAAAGGTTTCGAACGCACTTGTTACGTAACTTATGATAGCATTTCTTCCCTCTTTCTCGATGGATGATTGGCTATACGTAACAAAGGCTATACCTCTGGCAACAATGACAAACAAATTTAAATACAAGCAAAGCAGCACACCTTTATGAACTCTGAACCTCTCCACTGATAATTGTCATAATGAACAAACCAACAAAATATGTTAATAAATACAAAAACACTTCGATTATTAGTCTGACTCCATAAATAAGTTTCCTAAGAAATTACAGTCTGCTTTATAGGTCACAATCAGATTGACAAGATGTAGGGAATAGATGGTAATTTTCAAAAACATAATAGACAAGCTTGATTTGATAACTGCTGTATCCAATGTCATGCAATTTTTATTTATTGGCTATCTACCTATTTAATGGAAAAAAAAAATAGCCGGTACCATATTTTGGCTTTAAACTTTCACCAATAATTATCGTCAGAATGATAACTTCATGAGGCTCCACCCACTTTGGCCTCGTTATAATTCAGGATAACACTGAAGGCTATCATGGGCATTGTTGGATTAGAAAATTTGACTTCTGGCTATTAAAACTAATTTCTCGAGTAGTTGTAAGAAGTGCTAAATGATCCTCAAGGATCCCAGCAGTTGGCCTAAACGTTTAATTCATGTATATTACTGCTATACTGTTGCAGCACTACTGCTACAGTAGTATTACTACGCTTATCGTTCTGCCATTCATAAAGTCTTAGGGTTTCAGAGCCGATGGAACAAGGTGAATGGGTTTCTGTCTAGTGGATAGGCGGGGCAACATTTCGTCAAAAGGTGTTTACTTTGCTTACGTAATGAAAGTTTTTCGACTCTTGGCTCGTAATCATTGGCCATGGCATCGGCTAGATAATTTCTACTCTATAAAAATTAAAACTATCTGGTTGGTTATTGATAATGCTGACAAAATTTGTGTGGTTGTAACATATACATATGTCAACTTTCAGCTACATCCGATGCTTTGACAAGGAGCAAAGTCCAAAAAACCGTGTTACAGAGGCCCTGAATCTCATAGTAGTAGTATTTTTCATTGTTTATAATATTTTCATGTATTTCATAGGTTGCTTAATATAATGAATACCATTTTAAGAGATGTTTAATGTAAATGTTCTGCAGTTTTTTTTATTTATATTAAAGTTTACTAATGAAATAAACTAGGTAGGGTCATTTTTCTTATTTATATTAAATGTTCAATAAAATGAACATGGTAAGGTCATTTTTCATGTAGATTTTTATAATGGAATCAGAAATATATACTTATGTAAATAGAGTATGCAACATGAAAGTGAAAATGTTTTTGTGTAAATTACTTGGCATGTCAGCATTTTGGGGTGATGTGATTGAAATATACTATTCTGAAATTATTATTCTCTCCAGTATTATGTAAACAGACATACATTATTATTTATTTACAGTGTACTACATTATTTTCCATACCTATATTGTAAAGGTTTTGGGTCTGTTTAATATCTGAATCAGTAACCTCAAGCTATGTAGCATCTGAAACAGTCCCCACTGATGAGGTTGCTTTATAGATGCAGGTGTGTTGCCCTTAAAACATCACTGTAATTTGATAATAATACGAAGAGTTCTTTCAATGCAAGCGGGATCATCTCCTGCAGCTGGCTGCTTCCAAAACTGTAATCCAGTAACAGCAGTTAATAGTACTAGCTCTTTCCCAAAAAGAGCTAGATACATAATGAACTTGCATAACATGGATCCAATTTTTCACCCACCAATGGAATTGCCACCACCGTGGATTTTACATCGAATAAAGATATGTACCTCCCTGTCTTACCTACTCAAAAGGCAAATGATAAGTACAGAAATGTACCACCAACATGCTTTGGAGCACATTAGAAGAAAAGGCGACAAATTTATGGTATATACAGACGGCTCCAAAAATAATGTTGGAGTAAGAGCATCTGCATATTCGAAAAATATGTTAATAAAAAAAGCCTACCTTTAATATCATCAGTATTTACTACTGAAGTCACAGCCATACAGATGGCTCTTGATATGATATCTGAGGCAAAAGCAAGTGTCTGTTATTTTCAGTGACTCACGTAGCGCTATAGATGCTATAAGACAGTATAAATCAGTAAAGCAAATAGCGCAGGAAAATACAAAAAAATAAATAAAAATTCATCAACTCCTCCAAATAGGATTATCAATAGAAATATGGTGGGGTCCCAGCACACGTGGGAATAAAAGGAAATGAAAATGCAGACTCAGCTGCCAAATTAGCCTGCACTATCCCTCCAACAATTAAACAAGCACCAGTGTCAGACTGGATAGCACCTGTTAAACCATTGATTTACCAGGATTGGAAAAGAGAATGGGCCTCAGTGCCAACAACAAATAAACTTAAAAACATAAAAACTGAAGTATATGCATGGAGGACATCCTCACAGGTGGAAAGATCAAGAGAGGTAATCTAGCAAGGCTCCGTATAGGACACACAAAATTAACTTAATGTCAACACCACATGCTGACCATTAAAGTGTAACAGATGTCAAACACCCATGACAGTACAGCATTTGCTTGTTGATGCCCAAATTGGACCCAGCAAAGATCTATTTATCTGCGGAATTCAAAAATGAAAAGTATTCTGCTGAAAGCAAAGATTTGTCTATTAATAAACATCATAAATTTTTAAATAAGAACAGGTTTCTCAAATAAAGTCTAAATTTTTTTATTTATATAAATTTTTATTTTATTTTATTTTATTTTTATTTATTTATTTTGTATTTTATTTATTTATTTATTTATTTATTTATTTACTTTTTTTCTCAGGATTAATCCCTGAGAACCAGCCTGAGAAGAGTCTACTTGAGTCTCAGAGGTCTGGAAAAACTAAGCCCTATTAATAATAATCCCTGGACTCTGTTTATAACAAAGAACAGAATCTTTCTTGGTTGATGTAGAGTGGCAACTCCAGTTGTGTCCACCATAACCTGGTAATTATGCAAAGTACAATCAAGATATAAATATGAATTATGATAACAGTAGTATTACTGGTCAATTATTAAATAATTAAATTTTAATATTTGCAGTTTAGTTAGTAGGAGTTTTATTATTATTTTTAAGAAGAATGTAGTAATATGTGATGTCATTACCAGTAATGCCATCATCATTAGTAACATAAATGCCCATCTATTTGAATGTCTACAGCTTGAGTAGGTGTGACCAAGAGAGTTGCTTGTGAGAAATGCAGAAATTGGCAACCAAAACTGGAGAATGATACCAGTTATGAAAACTCGTTCCTTGAGATATGTAGTGGGTACTTTTTTCAGCAGTTTACTTGTAGGTTGTAGGTTAGAGATGTTTCATTGCAATCTCAGTCATAAAGTTTCTGTAGAACTACAGACAAAAGAGTTGAATTCTTCTACGTGAATTTATTCTGGTGTTTTATTGATCAGAGATGGAATAAGTGGTTGGGTTGATCTTGGTGACTGAATAATGTTGATTAAGTCATTCAGACTAGGACTCTCTGACTGGCTTTTAGGAGGATGTGGTCAGTGTGCATAAAGAAATATCCTATGTGCTCATAGGATGCTGATCCTGTGTCTTTTTTCTTGGAGTTTTCTTTGGACTGAGAGTGCCAGTGTTGATAGCAATGTAAGGTGAGGAGAGGTAATGGGAGGTGAGGTCACAGGAGTGAGGTAAGGTGAGGAGAGGCAGGGTGAGGTCACGGGAGGTGAGGTAAGGAGAGGTCACAGGAGATTTTGCAATGAAAGCAGGAAATCTCAAAGTTGTTTTTCCTGAATCCAGAGTTTGGCCAAACAAAGAGTCTTGGAAACTTGGCAGAAAGTTCAAAGAAAGAAAACACTAAATCATATTTAAGAACTCAATGAACTTACGATCTACTGCCCTGAATTGATTCCTATAGAATTCAGTATTCGTAAATATATAACATTAAAAATGTTAAAATATTCTTGGGAGATTTTGTCGAGTCTTCTTCTACAATTTTTCCAAGACGTCATTGAATGGGAAACTGGACTAAAATATTTAGCACTGAATTCGTCATATTGGAGATAAAGTAGTACTCAATATAAATATATGAACCCACATCTCTAAGCATATCAAAGTTCCCAGGCTATTACACCATTTATTTAAAAGACTGACCTCAAATAGTGATGCTTAACTAACTAGCAGCATCTTGTAACTATACAGAATATCATCTATGATTTAAAGTAGGTCTCACTCGTCAAATATTTCTCCGTTTGATATACAAGATAGATGATGGAAATCATGAAGACTCATTACCTATCAAGGAAATCATGAAGACTCATTACCTATCCTTGACTAAATATTTATGAAAATAGGTAATGGCAGTTTTTGCAAATCACATAACTCAAACCCTTTTGTTACATAAGAAGTTACAGCTTAAATCTTTTAATCTAATACATATTAGCTATTATATGAAAATTCATCTCACTGTCCTATTTATACTTTATACTTGTTTACCTCTGTCTGCAATGTGTCGTCCACTGGAATTAAAAAAAATGATTATTGTTTTTATGCTTAAAAGCCTATAAAATACTGTACGTTTTTAATTTTTAGAGGATTTCTATATAAATGATATGTATAAATACTAAATTCAAAATGAATAGAAATGTATTTGCTGTAAAAAAATAAAATGGTTTTCTAGGCTTCTTGATCACACTGTTCTGGTAACTGAGGCAGCGGACGAATTTCCGACGGAATGAGAACGACAGTAATTCTGTCGAAACCTGATTGATGGCAAAGTGGAAGTGGAGACCAATCAAGTTGGAGGAATGAAGGGTGAGGAGAGAGAGCGGTTGGAAGAAGGCTAGAGCGAACTGGGAGGCATCAGATGAACTTGGAAAACCCGCCTTCAAAGACGCCAATGGAAACATAAAGGGAGGTTGATGATGCTCATTCGGCTTCTTTATCTAACTTCCTTCTGTCTGGCTTCTTTTCTTCAGCTTTTAATTCATACAGAATGGTTTCTCATTTGTCTTCATTAATCTACGCCGATTATTGGAAGCATCATTTCCTTCATTTAACTTATTTTCAACTCGAAATAAGGAATTTGTAATGTGGCTTTGTTGTAGGTACCTTATTCCAACACCTAAATTTCCACGCAGCTATGTTCACGAAGTTCATTACTGTAGTTCTGAAACAAAGTGACAAGGGTTGCCTTTGTCACCCATATGGCAAGGGATAATAAGTAGCTTTAAATGTTATAAGTGTAATAACCCCAAGAACTTAAAATCTAACAAGATACGACTTGGTTTCATCTAGAGATCCGGATCAGGTCTCCAGAAGTCTAAATTATTTGTGGCTTATTACAGCATATCAAGTCTGCTGTCAATATGCCTTCAGTCATACCTTCAACTATTTGGGATAATAGTAGGTACTTGGACTAGGCATTGGTAACTTCCTCCTCAACACAAGTGTCATGATAATAGTTTAGATATTTTTCCCCACACTTCATTATGCAGAAACCATGCAAGCATCAAGATAAACTCAGCCTTCGAGAGATTTTCAGGTAAAAGAAGTCTGTCTCTGATGAATTGATTGTAGTACAGAGACTGTGATCAGTTGCCAGACTTCTGGGCTTTTTCGAACGAATAAAGAAAAGTAAGCTCACACAATATCAAGTTGGGATGAATCTGAGAGGTTAAAGACAGTAAGGAAATATAAGCAGTGGGTTTGTCTCATTGTCAGGGACCTCCCCTTGCCAGAGAAAGGGGCAGTTGCTTCTATACTCTATAAAGGTAAATAGAATGGTTGTTCCATTGCAAAACTTCCCTGCATTGGTCGACAGTTCCAGCATGTGACGGCCAGATACACTCTCCACCCTCATTCATTCTCCCGTCTCCACAACTGCACATCTAAGGCAAGATGCAACCTTGTCCCGATAAAAGAGCCGTGTTAGCTACACAATTTGTTGAGCAGCCACCACAGGTCCAAAAGAGTAGTTAGCACAGTCATTTCTTTTAGAGGTTAACCACCAGCTACAGAATCGTTAGGCTTGCAGTTTGAATTAAGTGGTAGCTACCTGGTGAGGTTGTCAGTTTTAAACTTCTCCCTCATACCAAGGATGTGTTTGTTGCTTTTGTGATATTCTGTTTTCATCCAGACTTTTTAAACTGATTCACTTTATCAAAGAAAATAATCATGCAAAGTGAATAGTATAATCAACTATACAGTTCCCCAAAGGGCAGCTGTTATGTGAATGAAGTTGGTGCATTGGGACCACAAGGAAAGACGCACTTCAGTTGGGAAGAGGTGCACTGGGACCAGATACTCGGTGCATTCAGACCACATCATGGTGCATTCATTCACTTTTGGCAGTGAAGAATATTATTCTGATATAATTCAAGTTTTAATGGTGTCAAATGAAACATTTTATGTATAAAAATTCTTATTATTTATCGATATTTTCAAAATTTATACAGTGAAATAAAATAAAAAAAGAGGTTTAATCTAATCAGAATAACACATCACTTTAGTCATTTACATAACTAGTTTAGTCTCAACACTTCAGACTGGTTAACCTAAAACAAAATACTACACAGTCCACTGTAGTATTTAGTGAGCTAATACAAGGCATATTCTTTGTAGAAGATTAAAACCAAGAACATATAATAAAAAATAATCAAATAAAACTGCACCTAAATTTCATTGAAGTTTAATGGAGATATCAATCCTTTCTAGTTCCACTAAGAATAACATTTCATAGAAATATTTAAGCTTACAACTACATATACAAGTGCATATATGCACAATGCTGAATAACAAAAGGAAGAAAACTTCATGTCAGCCAAAGACAATACTAATTCTTTATTTGGAAATCATACAAAAAATACACAGGAACAAGAAAAGTGGAGAAGGCAAAGGAAAGTTTCTTAACCTAGCACTATACAGTGTTCATTGAGAACAATTGTAAGAAAAAAAATAAAGGTAATTTATTTTACCTTTGCATAAAGGTTACACAACCATTTTGCATCAAATTCACTCTAGCCAAAATACTCTGGCTCTGCCTTGGCTTCAAATAAAGACTCTGCAAATGAAGAGCCTTCATCTGCATTTTCAGTGAGACCCTCCTCCAGATTCTCCTTCTCTTCTTTGAGTAACAGCAATGATGATGGTCATGAACTGGATCATAAAAATATAAATATGGTTTATCTTTTTATCGTCCCTTAGGTTGCCGTTGCCTTATTTCTATAGATTTTGCGGACAAGTTCACAATAATTATCTCCACATCAAGTGCTACTTACTTTGGGGTGCAAAACATTAACAAATCTGTCAGTGCAACTGAACATCCTCTCTGATGATTGACTTTGCTTGTGCATTTTGACACCTGAAAAACAGTCTAGCATTCAGAACCAATGACTGTGATTTGCAGAATACAAGACAAAAGTACAACATGCAGTGTAAAAGAACAATATCTATCCTCCATGAGTGCTCACATATGTTATGAATCTACAAGAGAAAAACTGTTTCAACATCGTGTGGAAGAATGGTGTCTTTCTTCTGAGTTAACACATTCATTCTAAGATGAACCTAATGAAAAAGAACTCTCGGAAACCAAGTGCAGATACAGGATAAGACTTTTTTCTAGCATGAGGTTTCACACACCTTTTGAGACACCTTCATTCAAAACAGACGCAGAAGTCAAGTTAAATAAAATCATGTAATAAAAATTACTTGAACAGAGATCAAGTAAACAGTTTCTGTCTAGTGTGAATTCTCTTGTCTTGTGAGAGGACTTGATTGAGAAAAACTTCTTTGACATATAGAGCAACTATATGGTTTCTCTTTTGCTTATGTTATTCTTAATTTTCAATTTATATCAGGGGTGCAATGGGCCCCAACCTGGGGTCTATGGTTGCACCTCTATATTCCACTAGCCTTATATCCAATGGCTCGTTTCAAGGTGTTTACCATTGCTTTGAGGGCACCAATCTGCACCTCATTTATACTGGGCAACTTCGTATACCCTGAAGATATTTTCTCTGATTTTTCTTTAAAAGACTTGTTGCTCCTACCATCAAAGGTATTATTCTTTTCTATTTCCTTCAGTTCCCATGTGCTTTTCAGGTCATTTTTCCGGTCTTGGTATTTTGTTATTTTAAGCCTTTCAGCTCTATGAGGCCAAAGTCACTGGTACTGTCACACCTATAAACTTTACTGTTTATTCCTCCTTGTTTTTCCCAGATCATAATATTCAGTCTCATAGCACCTCCTTCTATATATCTTCCTATAGGAATTTCTTTTTTGTCATAAAAGATAGGTAACAGCCCTATTGGAGGGTGATTGGATCTTGGTTCATGCTCCCACACTTCCCTTTCACTTCAATTCTGTATTCTTCGTGTATTTTCCAATGTATATATTTACAGATATTGTTGTGGTGGGCTGCAAGCAGAGTCTAGCAGGTTGATATCAAATGACTAACACTCTCAATCACTGCTTGAAAAAACCTACATGGATCATTTGCTGATATGCTTGGCATTTTCTTGAAGCTGTTTGTTAGGAAGCCTTGATCTTGTGCTCCTATTATCAGTCTTTCTCCATCATAACCTAGATCTCCATTTCTTATCCATCTGAGTGACTCTTCTTTGTCTAGGTAACTTTTTTCCAGTTCGTCTTGAAATCTTCCTGCCCTTCCATGGTCTTTCTACCTTTCCATTCTAAGTTTCTCCTCTCTGTGACTGTATTTCTGCTTGGTCTTCCTGGCTATCGTTTTTGCTGGAGTCTGTTCAGCACCCTCTGTGTCTTCTAGCAGATCTCCGGCGAAGTTCTTAGCCTGCTTTGTTACTGATGTTAGTTGGCTCAGGGCTCCGTTATGGTGTTGGGTAACCTTTTTGATGTTTTCATCCTCAGAGCTTTTTAAGTTTTACCCTTGACTTATTATTGCTGCTCTGTAGGCCTGGTTGATCTCAGCCAGGCCTAATCCACCTTCTCTGTGAGCGAGGTATATTATGTCCATGCACTGGTGTCTGTATGTGACTTCATGTAGGGTGAGAATCTTTTAATATCCATCCTGTCTAACTCAACTTGTGGCCAGTCTATAATGCCAAAACCACATGTCATCAATGGTATTGCCAGCTGGTTTATGACAGTGATCTTGTTCTTTGGTGTTAATTCTTTAAGTGGCTGATGTATTCTTTCTTTATCTTTTCTCTCACTTTCTTGTGTTCTATACCAATGTTTTCTTCTATTCCCAAGTACTCCTCTGCCTGGTCTTCAACAGATATGCCTTCCTCTACCTTTATACCTTCTGATGTTACTCTCTTCTTTCTCTTTATTGTACTCGTGGCACTCTTGTCCAACCCAAATTCCATGCAGGTGTCATTTGAAAATTGGTGGACTGTCCTAACTTGTTCTTCCAATTTCAGGTCATCCATGAAGAGCAGGTGGGTGATTCACTCTTTTATTCTGTTTTCTGCTTCTGCTTTTGCTTAGGTTATAGCCAGTGTTAATGTTGTTCAAGATTTTACTAAGCAGATCTATGGTCAAGCAGAATAGAAGTGGTGAGAGGCTGTCACCCTGGAATATTCCTCTTTGGATTTTTAAGTCTGGAATTACTATCTGGCCCTCAGGGTGTTTTAGACAGAGTGGTCTTCCACTTACTCATCTGTGCTGCCAAGAAAGATCTTATTTCCTCATTGATGCTGTCTAATTCCATAGATTTGAATATCCAGGTGCATGGCACGAAGTCAAATGCCTTTTTGTAATCTATCCAAGCCATATTAAGATTCCTTTGTCTTTTCTTCTTACAATCTTCTAATATTGTTTGTTTATTAGCAGTTGATCTTTAGTACCTAGTTTGTTTCTTGTGCATCTCTTTCGTTCTTTTTCCACATATTTGCCGTGATCTAGATGTTCATAGATCTCGCCTGCTATGACTCCTGTGACTCATTTGTAGGTTGTTGATAGACAGCAGATGGCCCTATATTTGTTAGGGAGCTCAGTCTCAGAGCTCTTAGGTAGAAGGTTGGTGCTTCCTGTTGTGAGCCACTCTGCTGAGTGTAGTCTTGAAATTATTATATTCTTTTATTTTCTTTGTTACTCTTTCGATGGTGAACCTTATTGGTGGGATTTGCTGTTCTTCTGCCTAATGGTGTCAATCCATGAATTCTCTTGGTGTTGTCTAGGGTCTTCAAACAGTGGCTTCCAAAATTTCTCTAGGTCTTCCTTGCTCGGAGGTGTTCGTACCTCTACTGATTCTTTCGTGATGTACCTATACACAATCTTTGGATTTTCACCAAACTGCCTATTTATTTGTTTTACATTTATCTTCTGTTGTTTTTTTTCCTATTTGTGAAGCTAGGGCCTTTATATTGGCTTGGTGATCTGCCAGTTTTCCACTCATTTGTTCATCTCCTATTCTCTATTTTTTCTTTATTTTCCTTATTTTCTTGAGCAGATTTTGTGAGTGATTTTGATCAGAGATCTCTGCCTTAACCTGTTAAGCGTCACCCACGTAATAATACGTTTACCGCGATCTACTCGGTAGCGCCTTCAACGGGATATTACTTTCAAGACTTTAACTGTGCTTGTCAAGCCGTCAGCCCCGTAATAATACGTTTACTCATATAGAAAGTGTAGGAACATCATTTGGTAACACTCTCAGCACACAGGAAACTTATTTCCAGCCTGGCAACTCTTTCCTGGTGGTCGCTTATGCTAGAAAACTGCGTGTCCCTGCTGGTTTCCTTTCAGTACGCTTCAGGAGTTTATCGAGACAAAATATTTTATCACGTCTTTCACAATGAATGTCCCAAAGAGGAGGCCTATTTCTTCAAGTGAGATCAATCAAATACTAGATGAGGAGTCTGATATTGATAACCTATTTGATGATGAGAGCTCTAGTTCTGAATCCTCCAGTGATGAGGATACAAACTTTTCTTCCAAAGTGGGAGTGAAGATGACTTTTCTTTGCCGAGTGACTGGACTCCAAGAGAGAGAGAGAGAGATCCCTTTACTTTGATTAATTTTTTTTACTCCAACATTTAATAATTTCCTACACTTAACTACAGTATGAATAATAAGCATAAAAATCAATATTAACTTTGAAAAACTATCATCAGTGCTATGATCGCTGATTACAAAAAAAGAGTGACGGTACATTAGCAGCGAGCTCATCCGGGGCGGACGCTTAACAGGTTAACTGGTTTATTTTATCATGTTGTTTCTTTTTCCTCTCCAGTATGCAACCTCATATGATGTGTAAGACTTGGTTTGTGGGAAAATGCTTTCCCACATTCCTTGCACGTGAATGGCTTCTCTCCAGTATGGGTTCTCATATGAATTGTAAGATGTGATTTATGGGAAAATGCTTTCCCACATTCGCTGCACACATATGACCTCTCTCCAGTATGCAATCTCATATGACTTGTAAGATTTTGTTTCTGGGAAAATGCTTTCCCACATTCCTTGCACGTGAATGGCTTCTCTCCAGTATGGATTCTCATATGACGTGTAAGATGTTGTTTGTGGGGAAATCCTTTCCCACATTCTTTGCAGATGAATGGCTTCTCTCCGGTATGAAATCTCATATGTCTTGTAAGATTTGGTTTCTTGGAAAATGCTTTCCCACATTCCTTGCACATGTATGGCTTCTCTCCAGTATGCAATCTCATATGACTTGTAAGACTAGGTTTCTGGGAAAATGCTTTCCCACATTCCTTGCACGTGAATGGCTTCTCTCCAGTATGGGTTCTTATATGACTTGTAAGATGTGGTTTCTGGGAAAATGCTTTCCCACATTCGCTGCACACATATGACTTTTCTCCAGTATGCAATCTCATATGACTTGTAAGACTTGGTTTCTGGGAAAATGCTTTCCCACATTCTTTGCAGATGAATGGCTTCTCTCCGGTATGAAATCTCATATGTCTTG
>NC_087222.1:9322610-9372424 GCF_015104395.2 Macrobrachium nipponense
CTCTATTTTGAAATTTCATTGGGGTTCTACACGAAGGTACGTATATAGCTTTATGTTTGTCCTTAGACCGTATTTTTGTTTTCAATGACATCCGTTTTTGTTTTTCTCCCCAGAGATCACTCGCTAGTGGAGAAACTTCCTGGTATTCAGATAAAAGATAAAAAAAAAAAAAAAAAATTTCTGCTGAATCACCTCTGCTTGAATGACTTTACGGATATTACTTTAGATAGATTATCAGAGAGATTCATCCACGACTGGTTGGGCGGGATTAAAAATTAGCAACAATAAAAAATGCGATATTTATAACTTCCGTATCCACGATATGTATACGTTTGTGGATCACTAGATTTAACTTGTTGCTGCTAGTCAACCGTGTCTAGGGCTTTGTTCGCGGAAATCGTTATATTTCCGAGTGTCGGGAAGGATTAAAACTTTCCCATTTCCCAGCAAAGTCTTTTTACACGCACTAAGACATTCGAGGGTGCATGCTTCTCGAGATTTTGCGTGCAAATTGCATTTGAAGAAGTTGGGTTACGAGTTTATGAGACAAATGTATAGTTCCTTTATATAAGTTATTATTTGATTAATTGTCTTTTTTTTTTTTTTTTTTTTTTTTTTTTTTTTTTTTTTTTTTTTTTTTTTTTTGTTTAAACTGATTTTAATATGTTTGAAGGTTTGTAGGATTTCCTTTGATAAACACGCCTTATTTTGCAGGATGTAAGATAATATTTTGTATACCCCTAAAGATGAATCTTACAATTACACTAGATACAGATCAATGTTTTTTTTATAACTATAGAGGTATCTGTAACGCTCGCTTATCCGGACTTCTCATTAGGGAAGTTCGAACAACAGACGGTGAGTCCATAAATACATGGATATTACGTTGTACTAAAGGAATAAACAAGATATTCTAATTTTTACGGCACGTACAGTCGGGCTTTATCCACCACACTACTTATAATAACTTACGTATTAAAAAAAAACGAAAACCTACTCTGATTACTTTATACGGTCGTGTGTTTCATAGGAAAAATCCTTTTTTAATTCAAAAAGATATTGGCATGTATGAACCAACATCGCTTTTCCCCACTCTGCTAGAGTCGCTTATTGTGTGGAATTTGCTATGCTTTGAACACTTCGGCAGTTTTGACTGACCTTGACCGCTTGACTAGGTGACACAGTCACCAAGTTTGCTTGTTTGATTCTGAACGGGCTACTGTTTCTATTTCTTTTTGTAATAATTATTATCCTTCTCTTTATTACCATCGGCAACGTATTGTATGTTTTTAGCATTATGTTGCTGGTTACGTATAAAGCAATGAATGACGAACTATTAGGAACTGAGCGATTACTATTAAGACAAGTTATCACTACTGCATTCAATATTAACTGTTTGTACTTCATTCTTTGCTAAAATTTGAAATAGTGAGGGATCCTGGTCAGCACATTTAGCCTAATGAAAGTTTTTTATAGGCATGTTATTCCTTGCAATCCAGCCATATTTTAAAAGTTAAGTTGAGTCATTGAGGTTCGATATTTTATATAACTCAAAAAACTCAAGGCTAAAAACTGCGATCGGGACTTTGCAAAGGAGCAATTTATTGTCATGGCCCGAATAGTGTTACCTCTAATGTATCTAGATTTGTACGGGTGTTCCACTTGTTTTTTGTGTGTTTTCTAATCACTACGGTGCTTAACGACCCTATCCATGCATCTGTATAAATACAGACGTCCACTGCGTAAACGCATATTCACTGTTTAATATGATTTGTTACGTAAGGGATTAATAATACCCCAAAATGATAAAATTAACATAGTATATGATTATGATATTTCAGTAGAACTTCTGGAAACAGACACTCAAAGATAAAAAACTCGCAGTAGCGAAGTTAAGATTAAGAATGTCTCGTAACTTCAGCCACAGGAATAATGAAATTCGACCTGCAAAGGAAACACTCAAAGTTACTCCAAATGAATAAAAAATTGTACTTAGCTTGCTTTTGTGGGAAGTCACGGTGTTCCGATAACGACACACGGCCTTGGTCCTCCTTCTCTATTTAGCGGATGACCTGGTTTGGCTTCAGTTTCCCCCGTGCGTTGTTTCGATGATTCGACGCCCTTTGAAAGATCCGATGCTGCAGACGCTTTCGGTTTGTTTCTCGAAGTGCCGGAAACGCTCACTAACGATGTTTTCTTGAATGATTCTAATGAGAGACGAAGCTTGCGTTGCCGTAGGAAAAAGACACGTCGGTTTTGTTTCTTGAAGTTATTCACTAAACGATGATACTAAGTTGCTTGAAGAATCTCTTGCTTTTCGTCGTCGGTGAAGTTCTTGTTGTTTTCTGAAGTCGCTCACTAAACGATGATACTAGGTTGCTTGAAGAATCTGCTGCTTTCGTCGTCGTTGACTTCATGATTTATTATTCTGTTTTATCTTCGGAGAAGTTGTAGAGTCCTTCTGGTACGCTTGCCACCACTTTTAGGGCTTGTGCCTTGTATAATAAGGCGCCCTATGAGGTAATGTTAGACTTGCGATAATCTTACGCTAAGTCGGTTGGTATTGCAGTTCCATATTCATGGGAGTGACTTGGGGTTTGTAGATCACTTACGAAGTCGGGATTATCTTCTTGTTTATGACGACGATGTGTTAAACTCATGATGATTCGGTGAGGAGGTTCTTGTAGAAAACACGAAGTATAAAAATATATATATTCTTCTTAGTTTACATGGTGAAGATCAGGTATGATTGTACAAGTCTTCTAATAACGATAGCTTGATCGCTTCTGCCAATGATGATGGCTACTTCTGTTCTCTCTACATGATAAAGCTTAGGTAAAGAGATACAGGTCTTCTAATGACGATAGCTAACTCTGTTCTGCTGTGTTCTACATCTCTGTTACAAGTTATGAAGGAAGCAGATAGTAGCTTGAACATATGAACATACAATCAGATGACATAGTTTCATACGAACACACAATCAAATGAGACACGCTACAGATCACGTAGGCCGTTTGAATTATAGGTCGCGGTAGTTGTCTCAAGCAGGGAGCTTGGACTAATGTTTATAAACAATTGAATGACTACAGGTGACGGCATGTCAACTTAGCCTACATACTTATTGTATACGTCATCTTTAGCGTCTCTAGTCTGATCACATTCCTGCAAGCAATCTGGTTGATCTCTTTAGTTTTAGTCTTTTATATATATGGACTAACATTCCATATTTTTATTATGTAAACACTTACACATATGCCCAGTCCACGATCGCAGCGGTGCCTATGTTGGTATGACTAGCATGTACCTGGAAGCCCTACGAGTAATGCCCACCGGAGGATGTATCGCTTCGATGGATGTGGAGTCCTTATTTACCAACGTCCCCGTCGATGAGATCATTCAAATGATCTTGGACAAGGTATACAGGGACCCCGATACACCACCCTTAAACATCCCTGAACATGCCCTTCGTGCCCTGCTGGAACTCTGCACTAAGAAGGCCCCCTTTTCCGACCACCGATCGACGGGGTGGCGATGGGTTCTCCCCTTGGAGTCCTCTTCGCCAACTTTTACATGGGCACCCTCGAAGAGAGGGTCTACCAGAATTCCAGCAAACCAAGGATGTATGTGTGCTACATCGATGACACCATCATCAGCGCCGACTCCCAGGAAGAGATAGAGCAGCTGCGACGTGCATTTCATTATCATAGCTACCTTTCCTTTACCATAAAACACTGCCAAGCCAAGACCGCCGCCCCTTCCTCGACGTCCTTGTCAAGCAGCAAGACACCCGATTCCGCACGAACGTGTACACGAAGCCGAAGAACCTAGGTATGTGAATTAACGGAGAGTGAGTGCCCTGAGAGGTATAAGCCCTCCACCATCAGCGCCTTCATCAGGAGGGCCCTCTCGCACTGCTCTTCCTGGAGCAACACACATAGCGAACTGGAACAAACGGCCCAGGTCCTCGTCGACATCGGACACACTAATCGCGCTGTCGATGCTGTGATAGCAAAGAAAGTTGAAGATTGGTACCTCCAGGGACCCCGCCCCGACATCCCAGAGCCCATCAAGCTTTTTTCCAAAGAGCACTTTCACTGAAGGTATAAGGAGGACGAGCAAGCCCTCAAGACCATCATAGAGAGAAACGTCACCCCCACCAATCAGGACAAGACCATTAATTTAATAATATATTATAACATGAAAAAGACAAGCAGCCTGGTGATGAGGAACAACCCAGCGGCCCCCCTGAAGGATCCCTTGAAGAAGACGAGCGTGGTCTACCGATACACGTGCCCCGTCCGAGGATGCCTCGGCAAATACATCGGCATGACCACCATGCGATTGTCCAAGAGACTCTCCTGCCACGCCCAAGAGGGAGCCATTTATAATCACGCCAGGACTTCCCATAACGTAAGATTAAAATGAAGCGATATTGTACCTAATATCGAAATAATTGACCAAACCACCGATCCCCGATGTTTATGAATACTGGAATCCCTCCATATAGGAAAGGAGAAACCTAACTTGAACATTACCCAAGAAACGTTTCTCCTCCCTACTGCCACCCTAAGACCAGGAGCGCCAACAGGACATTCATTCCCCAATACACTACTCTAGCACTCGCACGGCTGCATCCCTGCAACCATTGACGAGAGATCCCAGACTTCTCCCCAGACCGGCTCGACCAATGAGAATGCCGCTCTAGGATTCGAGCCGCTATAAATATCGGCATGCAGACACCATCTCTTCACTTCTACTGCTAACCAGCCAAGAAGATGAGCTACGAGAAGGTTGAAATGTAGCGATAAGCCAGAGCTATACAAGCAGTAATACCAGCTGAACACCAGAGACGACCCCGGCCTGACATTGCCCTCCCTTACGGAATGATACCAACACCGACGACGACCCCTGCTTGATCTGAACCAGAGGAACGCCTTCCCATACACCAGTATTCTGATAATACCAGTATACTGATAATACCAGTCTTTGGTTATTAAAGCCTGTTCTGAAAAAATACCACTTTCAGCATTATCCCTAATATGAATATTGGACAATTATTGCGAAGTATCGCTGAGCCAGAAAAGCGAGTAATAAGAAAAATAGAAAAGGTAATATATAAGATTAATTCGCTGAATTCTGCCATTTTATTCAACAGAATTTGTTTAAAAGATGGTCTTCTTCCAAATTATTATTATTATTATTATTATTATTATTATTATTATTATTATTATTATTATTATTATTATTATTATTATTATTACATATCAAGTCTTATGTTGTCTGCCTAATGCAACTATGGTGACCAGTTCCATTTTAATTTCCCTTTGTTTCATCATTCCTTCCCTGAAATAATAATAATAAATAATAATAATAAAAAAAATAATAATGAATAATAATAATAATAATAATAATAATAATAATAATATACCCTAATCCAGACTGTAAGGACTGTATCTGGGGACATCAGGATGGAGTTTGGAATAGAAAAATGCGCCTTAGTCAACATACAAAAAGGCAAAGTAACGAGAACTGAAGGGATAAAGCTACCAGATGGGAGCAACATCAAACACATAGATGAGACTGGATACAAATACCTGGGAATAATGGAAGGAGGGGATATAAAACACCAAGAGATGAAGGACACGATCAGGAAAGTATATATGCAGAGACTCAAGGCGATACTCAAGTCAAAACTCAATGCCGGAAATATGATAAAAGCCATAAACACATGGGCATTGCCAGTAATCAGATACAGTGCAGGAATAATCGAATGGACGAAGGCAGAACTCCGCAGCATAGATCAGAAAACCAGGAAACATATGACAATACACAAAGCACTACACCCAAGAGCAAATACAGACAGACTATACATAACACGAAAGGAAGGAGGGAGAGGACTACTAAGTATAGAGGACTGCGTCAACATCGAGAACAGAGCACTGGGCAATATCTGAAAACCAGTGAAGACGAGTGGCTAAAGAGTGCATGGGAAGAAGGACTAATAAAAGTAGACAAAGACCCAGAAATATACAGAGACAGGAGAATGACAGACAGAACAGAGGACTGGCACAACAAACCAATGCACGGACAATACATGAGACAGACTAAAGAACTAGCCAGCGATGACACATGGCAATGGCTACAGAGGGGAGAGCTAAAGAAGGAAACTGAAGGAATGATAACAGCGGCACAAGATCAGGCCCTAAGAACCAGATATGTTCAAAGAACGATAGACGGAAATAACATCTCTCCCATATGTAGGAAGTGCAATACGAAAAATGAAACCATAAACCACATAGCAAGCGAATGCCCGGCACTTGCACAGAACCAGTACAAAAAGAGGCATGATTCAGTGGCAAAAGCCCTCCACTGGAGCCTGTGCAAGAAACATCAGCTACCTTGCAGTAATAAGTGGTACGAGCACCAACCTGAGGGAGTGATAGAAAACGATCACGCAAAGATCCTCTGGGACTATGGTATCAGAACGGATAGGGTGATACGTGCAAACAGACCAGACGTGACGTTGATTGACAAAGTCAAGAAGAAAGTATCACTCATTGATGTCGCAATACCATGGGACACCAGAGTTGAAGAGAAAGAGAGGGAAAAAATGGATAAGTATCAAGATCTGAAAATAGAAATAAGAAGAATATGGGATATGCCAGTGGAAATCGTACCCATAATCATAGGAGCACTAGGCACGATCCCAAGATCCTTGAAAAGGAATCTAGAAAAACTAGAGGCTGAAGTAGCTCCAGGACTCATGCAGAAGAGTGTGATCCTAGAAACAGCACACATAGTGAGAAAAGTGATGGACTCCTAAGGAGGCAGGATGCAACCCGGAACCCCACACTATAAATACCACCCAGTCGAATTGGAGGACTGTGATAGAGCAAAAAAAAAAAAAATATAATAATAATAATAATAATAATAATAATAATAAAATAATAATAATAATAATTCTTTAATTTTCTCAGCTGTCTAGTAAGATGTCCTTGTTCATATAATGGCAATTTCCAGACGTGAACTTCCTACAGCTCTGAGCACATTTTCTTCTGATGTGTCCATTTGGTTTTCCAAGTCCTTTGAACAATCGGCAGACTTTACTGATTCACTGACGCTCCTCTGTGAATGATATTGAAAAGGCTTCTAGAAACCAACAATGAAAATGAGGAAATTCCTCACCGGTTTCCTCATATTCCACTGGAGTTTCAACCTTCTCACTGACTGCGTTTTGACATCCAAGAAATTTTTAAACAATGTTAAGCTTACAAGTAGCACTTTCAAGATTGAGAGAGAGAGAGAGAGAGAGAGAGAGAGAGAGAGAGAGAGAGAGAGAGACCTTTGAAGAGCTACTTCCTCAATCCATTAATTATCTTTCGTTCTTGTCTTATGTAGTCTACAGCAAAGGAAATTCAGCTTTAATGTTTCTCATCGTTAACGAAGAACTGACAATGCTGTGATGAGACCGGTTGCTGATATTTTCTTTTGGAGTTGATTACTCGGAGGTTTGCACCATTTTCAGGGATGTCAATGATGACATTCCTTGGGGAAGAATGTAAGGGGTCAATTCGGGTCGATAGGATATGTTGTGGCAGCAAATTCCGTAACGATACATACCTTGTTTTATATGGAAAAGTGCTAAATTATATATATATATATATATATATATATATATATATATATATATATATATATATATATATATATATATATTTATCTCTGTATACATTTTATATGGGAAAAGTTGAATGATTACTTTTTTCCCTACAAGGGAAACTTGTAATCGGGATTAGGCTTTCCATAGCATTTCTATTATAGAAAGGAGGTAGAATTTATCTTGGTATATGTAAGATAGAAGAGATATTCGGCATTATATTTGATGGTGGTTAACTGTATAAACAATACAGGGGTTTTGCTGTATAGACATTATGGTTTTTTTTTTAGTATATTTGTCAGATATAGGATTAGTTATGAGGATTTAATGGGTAAAGATCATATTTTATTTTAGTGAGCAATTTTTAATAATTGACTATGAAATTGGGTATATTAGTTGATGACAGATTCGTGTGTTAAAGCAAGACTTTAGCTGGTCTATGATCATGTAGGCTTTTCAAATACGGACACACGATGTCTTTAGAGAATTCCCAACTTCATGTGAGGGTGACAACGGAAACATCTTGGATCTACAACACCAGAGGTCGGATCTTCACACGAGCGACGATGTTATGGATTTCCTTTACAATGGACGAGATGTCTCAGGATATATATTTCAAGTTGACAACGAGGTGGCGGTTACAATTCCTTCATCAGAAGACGTCGAATCTACAGTTCAGCAACGGGGGTGTTAGGATACACCTACAGGGGTCGCAGACACTGAATAATAGAGCATGTTGAGTTGTTACAAGATGGTTCACACACTCAGCCGGGATCTACAATTATTCAACAAAGGTGTTCGTGGAACACTTACATGAGACCATGAGGTGGTTCAAGTTCCCCCTACATTAGATACAGTTACGCTAAAGGATAATGATGGGGATGAATTCCTCTTCGACGAACGCTACACAGTTCCAGTGATTACGGTTATGGTAGCAGTAATGATGATCACAATATGCGTTGTAAGAGTTATCAAACTCCTGTGCAACCGACAGAGTATGAGGGTCCCAGCAACGGAAGTAGCTCTAAATCATGGGGCAAATTAAAACATTATGAACCAGTATATACCAGTAGCCGATGAGTTGTGCGACAGGAGTGCACAAAAGACGTAGCCATCTAAAAGGCACGGTGCTGAATTGTTAATTTCAGCTCTTTCCAGTTAGAGACAAGTCAGTTAGAGACAAGCGCCGGATTCCTTGAAGATGCTGAAATGAAAAACAGCCAGGAAAGATGACCAATGCACTTTGAGGTCGATGACGCCTCGAAGATCACAAACTTCGAGCATGGGGCACCCGTGTTTGCTGGATGAAATATAGGGTGTGTCTGTGTGTGTTCGTAACGAACGGGATATGACATTTATTATGGGAGAATAAGTGCTAAGAGGGAGGACTCGCTGATTGCTTGTGACAGAGTGTGGAACATACCTGGAAGAGGTGTTGCGAGGTGTTACAGACCCATCGAATAAGGTAACATAAGAAAGAACTTTGAAAAAAAAGTTAACCTTTGAAGTGGTAATTATTGTGTTGGAGAAAGAGAAGTGTTGTGTGGTACACATTCTTTTTGATTAACTTTCATGGTTAAAGTGGTGTAATAATTTTGGTCTCTTTATTTCAGATGGGTTCAAAGTCACCATATAGAAAAATGGATTCTCTAAGACTTCTATTGACTTATTAAAATGTTATGGTTAGTCGGACATGAGATAAGAGGGGGTACTTACTTAAACATGATTTTGAGAGGAAAATGATAGTTTAACGTTTCTTATGGGTCAGAGTTAATTCATTTTATCCCATTTTATTAATTGATTTTATTCCATTTTAATGTTAGCTAATTTGGGAAATAGAAATTATATTTTTGTAACTACGGGAATTTATTTGCCTAGCTTGCATTTTCAGCCAACTCCCCAGAATGATCTGCAATGAACGAGGCAGGTTTAGTTGCCAAGTAGCCGTTTATTTCATTTTGTTAAAACGAGTGTCATTTGATCTTAAAACCTGTTCTAGATATATATTATATTATATATCACATTATTTTCCTAAGACTGTCTTTGATATATCAGTGGAAGTGTGCATTTCATTTCACCATTCTAGATGGGTACTAATCAATATCTATAGGATTTATTATTTCCCTCCCATATTCTTGGAAAGCTTGAATTTCAAGTCGATTACCTTGTGAGCTTGTTTCATATGAATAGGGTTCATAATATAATAATAGTAATAATTTCCCATGAAAATTATTACTATTAATCTAATAATTTGAAGCAACAACTAATAATTTGAATAATAATTCGAAGCAACAACTCCCAGAGAAAAACCTTGGCAGACTGTTGTTGGTCAGAAAAGTGACTCACTCACTTGACTGAAATCCATGTAAGAGCTGAATGTCAATAGAATGATAAATACATTGATCAAACAAATACCAATATACTATTTTCCTTCTACCTACATTACTTCTATAGCCTTAACTTTTCAATACATCCTCCACAATACCATAGTAACAAACATGCTGTTGTAGACAGTTGAAGAGAGACCAATAGAGGTAAAGACAACAGAGAAACCACAGGGCAACTAGGTTTGTTAATGATTATCCATTATATTCTCTCTTATTCTCTCCATACGTTCACACTTACCGGATAAATTGGCACCTACATTTACAGTCTCTCCAAATGCATATAAACATGATGCTTAAACGCATTCATGTGCATATGCAAGGATATCTAATACTACTATATAATAAAAACTATACAATACTGAACATTCCAGGAAAGGCACTTTAATCATACCAGGATATCTTAAAATGACCTGTGGTTGTAAAAAAACATCATGACCAAAGCACTAGAGACATTCAAACAGTTTTACAAGCAAATTAAAATAAATCTAGATGAAAGGGACATAGACGCAAACCCCAGGCGTTTGTGAAAAAGTCACATGACCTTTCTAAATGACCTAAACCTGAGCAAAAGTGAACGTAAAATGACAAAAGATGAGTACAGGACTGAGTTCCTAAGGTCTGAATAAACCACACAATAGGCATAAGACATCCCTTCTTCGCTTCCTGGCTAAGCAGTGGTATGATGATCAGCGTTGTGATATACTGGCCAATAAGAAACTATTTTATGTTATTGATGACGAGTGCTTCCTGTATTCTGTTGAGGATGGACACATGGCAAGGAAAGAGTAGAAGCCACTTGTGAGTTCCCACATTGAAGCTAATACACGGATGAACAGCATGTGAAGCATATTCACAGCCTAAACTCCAGCCACATCTTCAGTGTGAGAGCAAATGACAATGATGTGTTGTTGATTCTTTTATATCATGCCACTTTGAATAATTCACTTACGATTTATATGGAAATCTGAAATTCAAACAACAATAGTCAGAGGTATATTGGAACACCAGAAAGAACTTTGTCAAGCATTGACATTCTCCTTTGTTTAGGGCAAAGGGAAAGTACGCCATTAAATATTGTAGATAATTATCCAAGGTTCCGAAGAGCATTTGAAGAACTTGGCTCCTCAACAATGGGGACACATACCTTCTTCTAGAAGAGTTTTTGTGTGTTTTTTGTACAGGCAAAACAAAACTAAAGACATTAATACAGCTCTCTTAAGTATATTTACTGTGAATATCAGTTCAAAGACTCTAATAACACTCCTTTGAAAATATCAAAGGAATGGAGCATCTATGCTTTCCCTATACCAAGCAACCCTCAAGCGGCATATCCTTCGTGCAAACTTCTTTGCCAACACGTGGAAATCATCAGATGAAAGAGACCTTAATCACCTTCATTCACATTATAACGGGTGGACTAAGGAATATACAGCTGAAATGGTTTACGGGTCCCATAGTTCCTGATTGTCTCAGTGATCAAACTGGAAAACTTCCTCATGAGGAAGTTGACACTGAGAGTGAAGCAGAGGAATGTGACGAGTCAGATTAAGAATGGTTATCAGATGGAAATGTAGTTCTGAATTCAAAAGTATGTCCTTGATTTAGCTTCTGTTGAACTTCGTCAAAGGCTGCAATTCTAGAGAAAGTCCCAGTGAAATACCCTCTGTATGGACATGTACAATTCTTTCGAAATTTAGACATGTATCATTTGTATACCTTAATTGCGTTTCATTTAAAACTGCTTGTGTACTTGACTGTTGTATAAGAGACCACAGTGCTGTCAAGGGTCTGGGATAGATTTGCTTCAGCTCTTTCATTTTTTTAATCACAAAAAATATTATACTACAGTATTCATATGCTCTACTTACCTTGTATATAATTAGTGACTGTATTTAATATACAAAATGACAAAGCATTGTGTCTGGTGATTGAAATTTTCTACTTGTTGCCATATTGGGCATGACAGAAAAAGTGTTCATCTTCATTATGATAAGCATCGATGTTTGATAATGTTCATATATTTTGAATGAAGCTTTTATTTTTTGTTAAAATTACATTTTATGTCCTCTTACTGTTTCCTATAGTGTACACCATCTTCATAAGCAGTCAAGTAGCAACTCCGAAAAAGAGTCATATCACAAAAACGGCCGGGCTGGTGCAGGTAAGAAGTTGATCTTTGAAATCTACAGTAAATTTCAGTCAAGAAACACTTGCCAAACCTTACTGGCTCAGACAGTCAAGTAAACGTACCTGGTTCCTGGACTAATTAATTCCTCGGGGCAATGGCTCGTGGTATCATAGACCCGCTAGACTAATATCAAACCATTGCCCAGTGCAGTAAGGGGCTATGTGTCTAGTAGGAAAGACCTCTTAGTTTAGTCTGCACTTGAGCATTCAAGATATCCCTCAGACATTTAATTCTAGTGAAAGTTTGTGTCTGTCTTTGATTCTTATTTGGTTTCTGAAAAAATAACTTATGAAGAGCCCATCATAATAATGCAGCTGGTGAGAAAAATACTTTGATAGGTTGAAGACTGACTAGTTTAGAGCATAGCGCACTACATCAAAATCATTAACCAAGTCAGAATATGAAGAACTATCAAGGAGATTAGAGTACAAACCTTATCACAAAACTCAGACCGTCCACACCTCTAAAAAATTAAGAATAAAATTCCATTGAATGACACACAGTGCTTACAAGTACTATAAACAGCTAACTCCTTGTATTCTTCCCCATTGCGAGAACTCGTGTAACCTCCTAGGGGGAATTAACCCCCACCTCTCCTCCCTCCCCCAGACAAGTGTTCTGGTGTCATTAACCAGGAAACGGGAGGCCCAGTAATGAGGGTCAATTAGGGGCGCCCAAATGATCGTCATGAGGCCAAGGGCGCCTTATGTAATTGATAATTAGGCCTAAGGGGCGGCCCCAGAGTACTTGGTCTAATTGAGGGTAAATGGCTGCTTCTTCTTCTTCTTCTTCGTCTTTGAGTGATCACAGATCTCTCTCTCTCTCTCTCTCTCTCTCTCCTCTCTCCACTCACCACACCACACATCTTACACACTCGTTCTCCTTCTCCTTCTCTCTCTCTCTCCTCTCTCTCTCTTCTCTCTCTCTCTCTCTCTCTAAATAACCGTACACTTAACATCCTTGGAAGAAAACCCCACTGAAAATATAAACTGAAACTGAACTTTCTGTTCAGGCTATAATGGCTTTCACTTTCACTCACTTTTAGTCTACATTTTTGGTTCATTTGCTTCGATGGAAAAGTGAAAATCAACGATGAGAGAGAGAGAGAGAGAGAGAGAGAGAGAGAGAGAGAGAGAGAGAGAGAGAGAGAGAGAGATCTGAGGGAAACGTACAATGAAAAAAAAATGTATGTTTATATACATAACTTCTCTGGTCTAACATTCACTGCAGTCAGCACGGCTAAGAAACAGTTGATTGAAGATATGTATTCATATAAAAATGATTCGATAGATATTCTGTCTATTTACAAAAGGGCTTTGATCTCCTACAGAGGAGAAGCTTTTAATGGGACATATATACGACCCCTAATTGTCTCCTGAAGCAATGAAAACACTAATATTCTGAAATCGACGCCATTTGCATAAACGAAGCTGAAAAAAGGACTCTTTTGGAGATATTTATTATGAATTGTTCCTTCATCTATAGGAGTGTGGGGAAGGTCTCGATAGGATACATAGGATACATCCTCCTTATACAAAAACCGGGAAGTGAATATCCTGCAGAATTGAATAAATGGAAATGAAGACGAAAAATGATGAATATTCTCAAGGAATTGTTGGCTAAAAATGGACGAAGTGACTCTCAATAAGCGCCGTCAGTCCTCCCCCTCCACACCCCCGAAAAAAAAGTATACAGGAAACCCAAGCAGCTAAAACAATGACTTATCGTCTTACAAAACAAATGATAAATGAGAGGACTTGTCTCGTACATAAAGAATTTACATAAAGAATTCGACATTGCATTGTAAGAGATTTGCATCATTTTAGTGTCGTACAAACAGTTGCAGTTCGGTATATATATGTATATATATATATATATATATATATATATATATATATATATATATATATATATATATATATATATATATATCTATATTTCCTATCATAACGTCATTCGTTTGAGGAAATCGTTAAAAAAAATATAGAGAGAGAAACACTTACGTCTGGCAGCAGCCAACTCCGATGGCAACAGGGAATACTCTGTCCGAATGCGTTAAAATGACTATAAGGTTTTAAAAGTAAATCGATTATTAGGTGTTGACCTGTTTTAAAATTTTAGTTTATAAACTTTTATAAACATTTCCTTATGCAATAAACTTAAATTTAATGCATAGCGTTCCCGCAAAATCAGTGGACCAGATAATATTAATCTTAAGCCATAAGTCAGACAGGAATCAGACGATTGAGGCGCCGTCTCTTGTGCTTGCATCTACCCAGTATTTTGAAGAACCCACGACATCTTCTTTCTTATCTGCTTTATGCTCTATTTTTAACTTCTCATTCACTTTTAGTAAATAAGACACTACATTAGAATCCCAGATTTACTTCCTACCTAATGTTCACACTCCGTTTTCTATAAGATTTAGGGGGTCGTACATTAATTTTTCCTCGCCATGACGTATTTATCATATAAATAGAAATACGTCGAAAGATTTTTGCTTCGAGAACTTGTCTTTGGAAGGAAAGCAGGAGTCGCTTGAGAGACATGATTAAGTAACTAATACTTTCCCCAAAATAAGTAACACGTTTTCAAAGCAAATAATGAATCTTCATAAACTCATATACATATCTGATGATTCGTCGAGAGATCTCATATCAACAAAGGCAGAACTGAGGAGCTGCTGTATTAGACCACAATTGGAGAATAAGACGACACAGTCCAATCATAATACAACGCACCAGGGAGCGAATGAATACAGCATCGAGTATACATCAGTGGTATATACATAAGTATAGGAACCATGACAGGGTTCATATTGCGTTCTCCTGTGAGAGAGAGCGTAAGACACCCACACACATAAACAGACATACGTACAGATATGTCTCTCAGTCACCGCCCTTTGGTCTCAGCTTTGGTAAAAGGACAAAGACGGGAATGGAGTGAACTTAGAAATAGGAGAAAATAAGCAAAAACTTCCCTCTGGTTAACGTTCAGGCGGTGCTGCCAGATCTACAGATTCTGCTGAAATCTACAGTTTTTATCATGTATCAGATTTTCAGATTTTGCCTCCAAAATGAGTGAAATCTACAGATTTTTTATTCCTTGCTATACATAAACCCTAAAATATACTGTAAATAATGAAAAATGTGTCAGAATTCGAATTAGTTACTATGGTTTTCATGTTAAAAGCGTATGGTATAAGTAGCCTACCCTACCGTAAGTAAATATAAGAATCGTTGCCTTGGAATCAAAGTAGGGATTGAGATAAGAAATGAAACCTTTTGTGATGCAGACGAAGTCAAACACTTTAGGCAAGATTGCTTAAGAGTTTTTTAAGGAAGCTGCCTCTCAGATTTACAAAAGGTTTCCTTTTGATTGAAAGCTTTAAATCCCAAAATAGTTATGGATCGAGGAATAGGTACCATCTTTGGGAGATTTGATGACTTCACTTGGCCATTGAATAGAATTAGATGTTTAGAACATAGACACAGAATGGAGGTTGCTTGCTAGTTCCGTAGGCACTCTTGATGTTAATTCGGATATGTCACCTGAAATATTCTGGAGCAAAGTAGGTCCTCTTTGGCAAATGGACAATAACTTGATGTTTCCAAATCTTTCGAAATTCATGCAATCACTGCTATGTTTACCACACTCTGCCGGGAGAGTTTTTTTTTTTTTATTTTGCCATAAACAGGATGAAAACTGAAACCAGAAATAGATTGTCTACCAAAACCTTAACAGTTTTGCTTCATACTAAGCAATTCATCAATGGAAAATCATGCTTTGATTTTACTGTAACAAAGCCATTGCTGAAGAGAGTAAGGGCTGGAACTGGAAGTATGTATGGTCAGAAAAAGTAGAACATGCATTTGCAATGTTTGTATTCATGGAGATTTTTTTTTTTTTTTTTTTTTTTTTGCTTTTGTATTCCATTTCAGTTACTATTAGAATAATACAAATATACAGAACAATTAATATAATTTTCAGTCCACTGTTTCATTTATATATATAAATTTTATTTTTGGTTTTCACTATGAGTATGATCATAACTTGGAGTCTGAAGAATATAATCGTTTGGTTGAAAAATGTTTTGTTATATATAATCTATTGTTAATTATAATGTTTAAACTCATTATCATGAATACTTTTCTGATTATACTTTTCAGCCATCCATCCTGTTAGGAAATACTACCAAAATTCAAAATTAAAATGGTTAACCTGTAAAATAATTGTTTCTATACCAACAAATACAATACTATTTATATAAAATGTTGAAAGATTTAGTGATGATGCTTTGATTTTTCTCGACTTCAGATTTCTTAAATTTTCAGAAATTGCGTCTGAGTGCAAAGTTTTATAAATCATGCACTACAAAGCTACAGAATTTTCTGCAGATTAAATTTTGGTTAGTACAGACATTTTCATGTACAAGTAAAATTTTTTGAGAAAAAAAATCTGACAATACTGATATCAATGTAATCCTTTATTTCTTAATGTATAGAGTATAACCGGTCTTAAAAACCCTTCAAAAATAGCATATTTGACCTTCATAAATACACTATGGACATCAATACTTAGCTCAACCTGTCCGGAATCAGGCAAAAAAAAGTTACCCAAATGAAAAAGTAATAAGTCTCTATGAGAAAAGCCTCAAATAAACTAAGTCTGGAACTTAAATATTATATAAATGGGATTGTTGTAATTTTTTTTATTACATTGTAATTTTATTTTTTCAGTAACTGCATTTAACGATTTTTTCCTCTTTTTTGTATCTTTTCGTCGTCACACTGGCTCTGCAGAGAGAGAGAGAGAGAGAGAGAGAGAGAGAGAGAGAAGAGAGAGAGAGAGAGAGAATACTCCGTTTTCTATGCGGCATTTCAGTGCTTTATGTTTAAGTTGAAGGGATGACTTCTCTCTCTCTCTCTCTCTTTCGTTACTTCCGTTGGTTAACGGAACGAAAAAGTGTCTTATTTATTTATTATTATTTTTTTTTCACCGAACTGAGAGCAAAGGATTGTGTGACCTAAGTCTATATATATATGCCTGTCTTTCATGCTCTCTCTCTCTCTCTCTCACACACACAGACTGAAAGCACACCGCCAAGAAATCATGGATATCTTGTTAAACTGAGCACGACGCCCAAAAACCAATAAACACAGACATATTTTAAAACAAATTGCTAAAACCTGCACATAGGTCTATACACAATTTGTACACTGACTAGAGAACCCCACCCCCCCTCTCTCTCTCTTTGATGATAGGTCATGAATGTCTAAATAAAATAACAAATAAATGCACAAAGAAGGATAAGATTATTCACATATCTTCTGTGCATCTCCATCCTTGGTCAAACATTCTACATTCCATTTTATCAGGAAATTCACCTCCAAAAGGCAATGATTCTTCCTAGCAAAAGAGGTCAGGTCCTGTATTCCCCCCCCCCCCATCCCACTCTTTTCTCACCCGATTTGACCTTCCAGGAATCCAACTGGATCCAGGTAAACCCAATTGACTCTAGAACGTTCCTGGAGACTCCAGCCTCAAGGGGTGTGTGAGATATCTTCGGCCATTCGTTCACCCAAATCCTGATTTCTGTTTGGAAGGATATATATAGG
The DNA here is from genome assembly GCF_015104395.2 of Macrobrachium nipponense. NCBI lineage: Eukaryota > Metazoa > Arthropoda > Malacostraca > Decapoda > Palaemonidae > Macrobrachium > Macrobrachium nipponense. Next base: position 9,340,461 of record NC_087222.1, read on the forward strand.
CTGCACACTATACTAGCTACATATACACCCTGGCCCCAGCCCCACCTTAACCTTGGGGCATTCCCCCCTCCCCTTCCAGTGACATCAGCTGAGCTATTGTTTATACTCGCGAAGTTGATTTGAAGTCAAAGGCTAAATTTAATCTGTTTAAGCAGATTTGTAGACTGACTCTGAATAAAAGTGCATCTACCAGTAGTACTACTTCTTTATCGACAATATTCCTCTAATATATTATATATATATATATATATATATATATATATATATATATATTAGAGGAATATTGTCGATAAAGGAAGTAGTACTACGTGCTTATTGAGAGAGTGAAAAAGACGACTTGACCAATTCAGCCAGAATCGACTGCACCCTCCTTGCAAACAATTATTCATATAAAAAAACAAACGCGATTAATAAAGTAACTTATATATATATAAAGACTAATTCTCAAATGAATAACTTGGGGGGAGGGGGGGGGAAATTCGCAGAATGAACTTTGAATATTAATTTCGTTAAACGCATTTGGTTTCTGCCTGTTTTTCTCTCTTTTTCTCCTCTGGAGGTGACAATAATAAGACTTTTCTCCAGACAACTGTTCTTGTCATCAACAAATATGGCTTTTCAGATTCTCTCTCTCTGTCTGTCTCGTAGCAGGAGGACACAAGACCAAACCTCCATAACTAAAGCAAGAAATGGCTGTTGTCGTCACGTCTTCTCTGGGCCAAAAAAAACCACCTTCTGTCCCTGAAGAGGAAGTGATTGGAATTGATTCATTTTGTCATATGTGATTCCATTTCCCCCTCGTCTTTCCCCCCACCTTGGGGAACACCAGATCAAGCAATGGAAAGTGAGGGTTGAGGGGAAAAGTGACAGAATATCGATGCGAAGAATCAATATAATACAGAAATTTTTAGAAATATCTGCATATTTTCTCTTTACTGGCGGATTAGTATAATTTACTGTATAAGAAATTACTTTTTCTGCAGAAATATCAGTTAGAATTAGAACGGAAAACTAACATCAAGGCAGGAAACTTTATTTGTATAGGTGATAAATTCGTTGATGAGAAAAAAACAGCTTATCTGTTCCTAAAATACTCAAGAATTTTATCAATAACAGCTCCATACGCACTCAAACTTTATATACGTATATATATTATACTCCAAAAAACTGCCCCAAACCCTGCCTGTCTACCCTCTGGGCACCAAATGAAAAACGATATCGAGGTATTGTAGCCCCAATTATTTTTACTCTCTTCCTTTCTATTTGTCGGGATTTTCGTCGACTTTTATTTTTTTTTTTTATGATTCGTGCCCGGATGTTCTGGGCCGATGACAAGGCCTTGAGGAGGCGCGCACTCTAAAACTCTTAGGGTGAGATACAATAAAATTTGGTCAACAAAAGTTTTATTACAAAAAAAAAAATAAACATTTAAATACATTAACAGTACCCCGAAACAAGTTCTTAGCAGAATTCCACAGTACACGCAATTTCGTACTGCTTTCACTTATTTAATTCAAATAACCTGAAAATTCTCATGGCCTTTTTATGTGTAAAGCACTAAGTCCACAACTGGACGAAAAATCTGCACAATACAGACCCATTGACTCAATATCACAAACAAATAACATTCTCGCACTGGCAGCTTTCGTTTGCTGCATAAATCGAGTCCCTCATCGCAGGGATGGCACATCTATACGTGGATAAAGTTAACTTACTGTTACGACGGAATTCAACCTAGCATGGCGATGGCTGGGAGTCAGAGAATTGAGAGACACAAATTTTATGGTACTTACTCGGATCAGGGTCTGGGCAGGAATGAAGCGTCGCTTCGCCCTTCTTCAAAAGAAACTTACGCTTTCCCGCGTGAACTACAGAATCCTTGTAATTCAGGCGGGAATCATCGTTTATTTCGACATTACGGATACATCACTAAATCTATTTTACTCCTGAATGTGAAATATGACAGTTACGTTATCATTTGAGATCAAGGAATTGACTTAAAGTTCTGGCTGAAGGCCGTAATCTGCAAATTCTTGAATGGCTACGGAGTCCTTGGCTCCAAATGTCTACATAGATAATTTATCTCGTACTAGTGATTAGCAAATTAGATTTATTAATGAAAATTCATAACGTCTTCTTTACTATAAGACGCGCTCCTTCCCCGCCATGCATTTAGGAATTGCGTCTTAAACTGTATTGTATTGGACAGCTTTCTGTTCAATGAATCGCCGGCGAGATCCCTCAGTCTTGCCCCAATTTAACGCAACACTTGTGAAGTTAAATGGCGGGGATTTCGAATGATCAGTTCGAAATTCACGACAATATTAAACATTTCGTTTCTTGCACTTTTTTATTACATCGGCCATTACTGTTTTTCAACTTTTCTTATGTGGCTCCATTCTTTCCTCTCTCTCTCTCTCTCTCTCTCTCTCTCTCTCTCTCTCTCTCTCTCTCTCTCTCTGTGGGCTGCACTGAGCTGTTATCCTGAAAACTAGACTCATTTGAAAATTGAATATACAAGGACTTTTTTTGTTTTGTTAATTTTATTGCCATGCTCTCGAACATCGAAGGTAAACAATAAACAATGGCAGGTTGGATACAAGTATTGTTTGAGTCAGAACTACTATTGATTGCCCTTGCACACTTCTCTACAATAACCTCTCTCTCTCTCTCTCTCTCTCTCTCTCTATATATATATATATATATATATATATATATATATATATATATATATATATATATACACACACATACACACACACACACACACACACACACACACATATATATATATATATTATATATATATATATATATATATATATATATATATACATACATGCTATATATCTTCGAAATTTATAAGTCAGAAAAATCTTGAGACATGCCAATAAAAATTTCAAAAAGGAGGAACAAACAAGTCAATAGCAACAAATGAGAGAGAGAGAGAGAGAGAGAGAGAGAGAGAGAGAGAGAGAGCAACAACAGTGTCTCGTAAAGAATCCAGAGAAGAGATTGGTCAGTCCCGAGAGATGGATGTAAAAGGTAGAACACCCGATGCTACTGCTGTCTCCAGTACATGCGAAAATAGGAGTTTTATTTCATTCACTTCCAATCCTTTTCTCTAGGGCGTCACACTCACAACTCCCAGGGACCCACCGCGATTATTATCAAGTTCTAGTTTTATTTCCTTCACAGGGAGAGACAAAAGGAAGGAAGGCTAATTGTTTACAATATTGAGACCAGAGATAGTAGGTACCCCAGACCTGCTCAGATAGTATCTCTCTGAAGTGCTTAGGCGGTGACGCGTTTCTAAAGAATTCAGAATGGAAACCGCCACTTGGCTCTCTATATAGTATACTCTGCTGTAGAAGTCCCGGGGGCATAACATTAATAAACACACAAATGAACAAGGAATTATATCATTAGTCTCAAATCTACAGACTCTAAAAAAATACGTATTCATAAAAAAGAAAAAAATAAATAAGAAAAAGAGGCAATGAAGATGACATTGGAGAGAGAGAGAGAGAGAGAGAGAGAGAGAGAGAGAAGAGAGAGAAATCAAGTTCATCTCCAAGTGCAAAGATTATGGGTGTGGCACTGGACAAATGATGCAACTGAGGCTATAAAGCAGGGTGCTGGGCACCACCATCAGTCATGAAGGGTTTTCAATTGCGTTATTAGACATCAGGTTATTGACATGACAATCATCAGCGGGTAGCTGCTACACCACTCACAGGACCTGGCCATGATGTGAGTGAGGAAGCTCTTCTTTCCTTTCCTGATTACAGCCGACAATCAATTGCAATTTGTCCCGTCTTTTATAAAGATCTGTATGACAGAAGATCCACAATGGTGGCGTCAGTCTCCCATCTTCACTTGGTACTCAGTAGTAGTGGATGAGGGTGACACGTTGATGTCAATACGTCAGTATTATATGACTGGTCCTTCTCCTCCTCCTCCTCCTCCTCCTCCGAGGGCGATGTGATGGCTGCCATTTCTTAACGGAAAGTCGAATGTCGTGCAACTCGAAAACATCAGTTAAGCCATCAATGTGTCTCACCTCTAGCCACTTTATGTGACAATGAATCACTTGCTTCCAATATTCAAGCGCGAATTTTACGATCAAACGATCGGATGTGGCACTGAGCCATCTGTTTTATCGATATAAAACGTTAACACATGCTGAATAGATATATTATTAGAGGTTCTGGCAGGAAAAGGTGAAAGGAAAGATCGTATTATATAAACCCTGAAGAGCCTCATTCCAAATTCTCTCTGTTACTTACTGTGATCAGGTCTTGAAATAAAGACGAAAGAAGCTCAGGTTCTGCAGTCTTTCCCTTCACCTTTCCCTGCGGCATCGTCTTATATTTATACATTATATACAAGCCACGGGTATATTGGATGAATGCTGAATCAATAAAAGTATGCAATTTACGAAATGGTTCGCTTTTGGCGTGGTAGCGTGCACATAATTAAGATTTTTCTATCATTTATCATAAAGTTTCGGTTTCACACAACGCTCGATACTCTTATTCCATGTCTAGAATAATCTCTCTACAACCGTCTTCTATTGTTGGTGGATCAACACAGTACAACCTCACAACTGCTCTTCTGCCGATGTTCACCGTCATGGCGGTCATTTGACCCCGAAATGACGTTTCAGTAGCATTTTTTGCTGCGGTTACAGCCCTTGGGAGGGAGAGAGGGAGGGAGGGAGGAAGGGAGGAATTCCCACGACTGCCGATAATTAATGGAGTTCAAATTCAAAAGAATGACCTGACCTAAATTCGCCAAATGAAATAGAGGTAAATTATCCTTGGTTCTTCCAAACACATCTAGATTCATGGGAGTCACAAGGACACTTTGGTGAATAGAACGTCAATACTACAGCTCCCTCGAAATGAGCTCTCGATTCAGGTTTCTGGAGAAATGACATCAACGCTGGGAAACGCTGATTCAAAACCATTCACAGCACAAAAGGAGAGAGAGAGAGAGAGAGAGAGAGAGAGAGAGGCTGATCTCTGAGCGATATAGTTCCTCTTGGGTAAAAGGCTAAAGGCTAGAAACTGATGTAATCAAAGACACCAGAGGAGGTTTGTCATATAAATAAATAGAACGAGAAAGTTCGCGATGAGATTACTAGACCATACATCATAAAATGTCATCAACCAATGTCTTGGCTTTAACTTCTCCAAATCACACGGCTGCTGTTTCATGAACAGGGAATCATTACCTACTGAGGTCCACAAAACAATTTTATAATGAACTTACTCGCTTCTGTCAAAATCATGCTCTCCAAATTAGCGATGTAATGCTCCTCCCTCCCTCCTCTTATTCATATGTACATAATAGAGCGGACGCTATTACAACTTCCTGGCTGGACCACTGCATCACATCTCCACAACTTCATGATTCTATTATGACCTGCAATATTCGCTATGATCTTGCAACGGGCTACGATCACATCCCATTACAGGTGTCATTCAGTACCCCATCCCTCCCTACCATGAACCCCCTAACTGATCGACCACCAGCGGTAAACTGGGATTTTAAAAACCAACAGAAAACCAGAGACTTTAGGGCGACCACGGAAACCAGGTTGCGGTCAATAGTTCAACCGGCAGACGCCTTACTTTGTACTAACACAAATTGTAGAAATGACCACCACAAGAGGGATCTGAATGAATTCTATTCGAACATAATCTCCGCTTTGCTTGCTTCGGGCAGGACTGCCTACAGATTTCGTCAAGGTAATTCTCGTAATATACCTGGATGGAATGACTTGGTTAAAGATCTGTATACATACTCACGAGAAATGTTTTTATTGTAGAGGCAAAATGGTAGCCCCAGGGAAGGGCACACTGCATTGCTAATGAGACAGGCGAGAGCACAGTTCAAACTTGCTCTTAAGCACGGCAGGTTAAATGAAAAACAACTAAGAGCCGATGCAATGTCTAGAAACTTAGAATCTGGTGATTATCCTCGTCTTTGGAAAGATATCCAGTCTTTAAATCCCAAAACTAAAAAGCTATCACAGAGAGTAGGGGAAGCAGTCGGAGACGAAGCTATTGCAAGTATGTGGGGCGATCACTTCAACAATATCCTGAATTGCATAAATGATCAAAATTTCATTTTGCAGACCGTATTACGCCAGGTAACATCAGCGATGCCATAAACAGCCTACCTAATAATAAATCGCCCGGCTGTGATGGTCTGCCTGCAGAGGCCTTCAAAACTCTGCCATCCGATAATTACATTTTTGCTAGCTGCCCTATTCAATTGCGTGCATAATTCACGGTTTCTTCCAGACTCCCTACTCTTAGTTCACTTGATACCATTAATCAAAAACAAGCTAAAGGATGCAGCTGACCGTGGCAACTACCGGCCGATTGCAATCACAACGATCGCATCGAAGATACTTGAGTCTGTTCTTCTAGTTAGACTTCTCCCCTTTCTACACACCACTGACAACCAGTTCGGGTTTAAAGCAAACCACTCAACCGACACCTGCATCTACATACTGAAAGAATTGCCTAATTACTACCTATCATCAGCCTCTACTATTTTCCTTTGTTTTGTAGATGTGAGAAAAGCATTTGACAGAGTAAACTACCTGAAGCTCTTCCTGAAGCTGCATAAAAGGGGCACATCCCTGTACCTAATTGGCATTTTACACTGCTGGTTCTCCACACAGCAATTCTGTGTCAAATGGGGTAACGTGTTATCTTACACCTTCGGCTCCCTAAACGGGCTCCGTCAAGGGGGCATTCTCTCTCCTTACCTGTTTAATACGTACACAGATGACTTGAATGTCAAACTGAACTCGCTCCCAATCTCGGATGCACCGTCAATGAAACAACTATAAACAACCTCTGTTACGCCGACGATATGGTTCTGATTTCCCCATCAGTGCAAGGTCTCCAACGACTCATCGACACCTGCCGCCAATATGCAGAGGAATTTGATATAATCTACAACGAAACCAAGACCCAGTGCTGCGCTGCTCCCCCGAGATCGCTTAAGCATATTGCAGAACCTCAAATTTTCCTCAGAAACCATCGGCTGGAATTTGTGCACGAATTTCCGTATCTGGGTCACATTATCACCGACGACCTAAAAGATACGGCAGACATTGAACAGAGGCGTCGTAAACTATGTGCAACTGGCAACATGATTGCAAGGAGGTTTGCCTTCTGTCACCGAGACGTGAAACTGCTGCTATTCCGCTCGTACTGCTACAGTATCTATGGGTGTTCCCTCTAGACGATCTATACCCGAGAGACCATGAGACGTGTCACTGTTGTGCACAATGACATTCTGAGACGCCTCACAAACACTCCACGCTAGCACTCTGCCACACAGATGTTCATAGAAAATCACCTGGACAATTTAAAAATCATTGTTAGGCGAACAATGTCCAGTCTGGTAACCCGAGTGAGAAACAGCAGCAACTCGCTCATACAAAGCATCCTAAGGAGTGAAGCAAGAAGAAGATCTAAATTGTGGGAAAGATGGGAAAATGAGGCCTTTGTCCCCTAAAGGACTTAATCTCTGTATTGGCAAGATGTCATCTGCAGTTTTTTTCATTATTACATTTATTGCTGATATTTTAATTTTTGTTTTTCATTATACTGTGATTCCTATCAAGTTAAAGTTTTATTTACATTTAATTTATGTATCAAGCCCTCTGGACCTGACTACTGTAACCACCTAAGGTCTCTAGTTGAAATTTGAGTTATACGTATAATATGTGCACCAACTGTTATTACTCGCAATGCATTTTTTTTTCTCACCAATATTATTACTGTTATTACCAGTATGATGATTACTAGCTTTATGCTACCTCAGTCTATATTATGGATAAGTGCCGATTATTCATTTCTTTTTCTATTTTATCATATCTCATGTATCTAGATTGTGTATGTTACTGTCTGTATCTTGTATACTCAATGTATATGGCCCCGAGCTGAAATAAAACATATTATTATTATTATTATTATTATTATTATTATTATTATTATTATTATTATTATTATTATTATTATTATTATTATTATTATTATTATTTGCATTCCAGGGCCCAAATACTGAGCTCAACACCTGCCCACATGTACACTGGGCAATAGCCCGTGCTGATACGAGGCCAGTTGGATCTCAACCAATCATCAATTGACATCATCATCAGCATCATGTATGAGCCATAACAGTGCACCAGGCAGCAACAACCAGTTGTCTTCAACATCGCTGACTTCAGTAACTGGAAAGCAGATGAGAATGACGAAAGAATTAGCAACTGATGCCGACATAAAAGCCAGGAAGGAGTTTATCTGAAAACACGTTCAATCAACAAAAGAAATGTTCTCAGAATAAGCTTCAACTCCCGAGAAGTACTTTTGAAGACAAACTGTGTTACAAACGTTTAGTATATTAACACCAAAGAACTTCAAACCAGTACTACAATGCCAGACTTGCAACAAACAATGCACTCGTTGCTATGACAACAGCCTATCCCGCGTGAAAGCTTCGTAAAAAAGCTATCAGCTAGGATACAAATAATTAGCAGCATTAATGGAAAACTCAAACGTACCATGAAATTTGATGAAGGTCTCTGAAAAGACTGTCTTGGCGATATCAACTGCAAAGGACAATGACTAAAGAAGGAATGAAAAGAATTTGCCAACTGCAGTATGGGCACAGCCGTCTGGGCTGGTCTGTGGACGATACAGACAGACAATAGCACCAATATGAACAACCTAGTATGTAAAGAAAGTTGAACTGTATTGCAAACAGCGTGTCCCAACCCTGAGAGAGAGAGAGAGAGAGAGAGAGAGAGAGAGAGAGAGAGAGAGAGAGAGAGAAAGGTTGATAAAAGAAAAGAAAAAGAAGAAGTTATGATGAAATAAAGCAAAAAAGAAGAGTTATGGTGAAACGATAACAAACAAAGTCTACGACGTAAAGAATAAACAAGGCATATGATAAAAAGAAGGGTTTAGATAAAAAGAAAAAAAAAAGGTTTATGATGGAAAAGTCGTTTACGCCGACAAGAAAACAAGGCTAATGATACAATGGAAAAAGTAATGGTTATGATAAAAAGAAAACAAAGAAGGTTTACGACAAAATAAAAAAAAAAAAAAAAAAAAAAACAAGTCTTATGATAAAAAGAGAAAAAAAAAACCGGTTTATTATACCACAAAAAAAAAATAATATTTTAAGAACATGAGGAAGAAAAAAAACAAGGCTTTATAAAAATTTTAAAAAAATAAAGGTTTTCTAATTATAACAAAAAAGCAAGGTTTAATAAAAAAATAAGGTTTTATAAAAGTAAAGAAAACAAGGTTTGATAAAAAAAAACAAGGTTTATGATGAAAAAAATGGAGGGATATAACAAAGAAAAAATCAAGGTTTGATAAAAAAAAGAACGGTTATGATTAAAAAAAAAAAGAGGGGAGGGTTATGGAGAGAGAGAGAGAGAGAGAGAGAGAGAGAGAGAGAACACCGAAATTCGGGGTGAGCATTTCACAGCTCTGTATGGATCCTGAGTTCACCAAACCGTTTTGCCACATCGACAAAAGCGAACCAGGCCCTGAATAATCCAGGTTCCTTCATATCCAACGGCCGAAATATTCTTGTTCTTTAAGATCGAGGATCTGGATAACAACCTACTCCAAGAACACTGCGCCCGGAAATATGTTTGGTTTTAAGCTTCTTTTGTCTCGTTTTTGTGATTCCGGAAAGCTGGTCGTTTCTGCCTCCGCGTATGACGTCATCAGTTTCGTGGTGTTTATTCTTGGAGTCGTTATTGTAAAGCTATACACGTTGCTTTACCTCTATGGAGAGTGTGCGGCTGTTAGGTTTATACATCTGAGAACTATTTATTCGCTTACGTCTGTGTGTCAGAGAGAGAGAGAGAGAGAAGGGGGATTACATAACTTAACCTCAAGTCCAAAAAAGTACGACAAATCCAATAACATTAAAATGTTACACAAATTTAAGCAGCAGTAGACGAGAGAGAGAGAGAGAGAGAGAGAGAGAAGAGAGAGAGAGAGAGAGAGAGAGAGAGAGAGAAAGGAAATCTTATGAAACAAATGAAAGCCATTTTACCAACTTAGATACTCTTGATCGCAGTGTGTTTATTAAGGTTGACTTAGAATGTTCTAGTTTACATCAGGAATGATTTCAAATAGATATAACAGTTTTTCCGTAAAACTTATTCTTCGGTGACACATTAAAATCACAAGAGTTAAAATATCTCACAGGTGGGGAAGCGCTATTCCAAAACTCTCTCTCTCTCTCTCTCTCTCTCTCTCTCTCTCTCTCTCTCTCTCATTTAACAACGCCAGTTAATGTTCTACATTACTTCTAAGTCAGTTCGAGTTATAAAATATTAATGTATAGATGTCGAATTCGAATTAAAAAATCGTCTCTCTTTTTCCCTCCTTATCTGTTTCTCATTTAACAACGCCAGTTAATGGTCTTCATTACTTCTAAGTCAGCTCGGGATATGAAATATTAGTTTATAAATGTCGAATTCGAATTGGAAAATCCTCTCTCTCTCTCTCTCTCTCTCTCCCTATCTGTCTCTTTCTTTCTGGTGATATTTGGGAATACCTTAGTACCTAGAATAGAGCGAGAGAGAGAGAGGCGGAGAGAGAAGAGAGGGAGGAGAGAAGTTTTTCTCTTGACAGGATGATTGATTGGCAAGGAGATTCATTCGAAATAGATTTTTCAACCCTCTAAAACAAAATCCATGAATGACCTCCTCATTTCTATTACACATCCGCAAATTTTTCTTCTCTCTTTTTTCCTTTTCTCCTCGGTATTCATTTTTGTAAACTTCTTCCATTAACCGTAATCATTACTAAAATACTGGGATTTTCTCCTTAAGCACTTAAGCATAAATTAGGATTTCTCTGTTAATCTGTTACAGCTGAAGGTGTCATTGAAAGACTTCATGGTCCCTTACTCATCCTCGAAAGCCAAAGTCCTTTTCCCTCGGGATTAAGGCTCGCTGGGTCTTACCGTTCTTTTCTTGACTGCCTGTATTTCTTCAACTCTGATAACCACCTTCTGTCTCTAAGTAGACAATATGCTCACCTGAATTGATTTCCATACACTTTTTTTTCTTAATCCAAATAAGATATTATCAGGCATCACTGGGAATCGTTCGACGTTTTGTGTTCAATAAAAAGAAATGCAGATGAAATGAATCAGTTCGGCAAATACAAGTAGGCAACCTTACGTGGAAGGACGTGAGTCTCCCTCTTTAATCCTCCTCAAAGACTAATTGGCTGATGAAGCAAGTAACTGATTCATTGGTTTCTGTCGTCGTGATATCCATCTACAAATACCTGAACTCAAATGAATAATTAAACGGTGAGACTCATTTCTACCCTTTTGAATCATACCGGACTTCTCGAATATGTCACAACAGTCCAACTTGAAGTCTGGTATATTTCACTGTGTGCTGTTTCTTAACTTTCACACAGAGGTGTACCAGTCATTCATGAATTTAATATAGAACTTAGGCCAAAGGCCAAGCACTGGGACCTATGTGATCATTCGTCGCTGAACTGGAAACTGACAGGTTTGAAAGGCGTAACAGGAGGAAAACCTCAAAGCAGTTGCACTATGGATCAATTCTTTAGAGAGTGTGGAAAGTAAGATGGAAGAAAAAGAATATGAAAGGAGGTATGGTAAAAGAAATGAAAGGGGATGCAGCTAGGGATCGAAGGCACCTGGAAAGAACCATAAGTAATGGTTACAGTGCACCGCATGAGACGCACTGACGGCACTAGCTCCTTACGGGGGAAACCAGTGATTCATGGTTACATCTCTGTCCTAATGTAAGTCTTCTCTTCAATATGTTGTCATTGCTTTGGTGAAGAGCCAATTGCTGTGGAGATTTATGAAATGATTTTTTGCCCTAACCTTTCACAGTTTGAAAAAGACAACATTAATGCTGTACAATAATAGCAGCAACACTTGTAACGATCTTAACAAACGAAATGGCTTACACCCCTATAGTTGGAAATGACAATCAAGTCGTCTTTATCGATATTAATGGATAGTTTTCCTTCTATTATCGTCGTTGTTCGTATGGAGACAGCACAATATCAAGTAACTTCACCTTTACGTGTAAAATGTTTCGCAATTCTAGAAATCGTACAAGTAAAGAAGTTCCTGTTCCCTTCAGAACGATAGGTTGGGGATTGTTGGATTTGTAACTGGATAAACTGCCTCTGCCTCACAAAGGCAGAATTCTGTTATAATTCCTCTGCCAAAGAGATTACCTCTCGGCAAGACAGAGGACGCAGCTACAATAGCATGACAATTGTTTCCTCTCTCTCTCTCTCTCTCTCTCTCTCCTCTCTCTCTCTCTCTCTCTCTCTCTATTATTATATATTGCTACTTTCAAAATGCATGTTTCCCCTCTTTGAAATGTCTTGTAGATTGTGTAACATTTTTTCAGATTCCTAGATAGCTTAGAATAGGATGTTTTAAAATGTGTGTTCAGATTTCGCATTAACGTCTTGTAAAAGAATATATATATAACGTAAAGAGAGAGATCCTTGTCTTTTCAAAGCTGCAAATGTTTAACTTTTATGTCAGCACTTTAAGATTAGAGTCTGCGAGATCCATTTGCTTCCCTGCTCTGTCAGCGCGTTTGATAATGAGCTCGACTCTTTTTACGTGGTCATCAAAATATGTCAATCTTAATTATCGTTTACCCTCCATTTCAATTGGGTACGTATCTGTTGAGCAGTCTTGTCTTGTACGTGTATGTATTTGCCGAGTACCACATGCATGTTACTCATTTCTTTATGTAAGATTGCGTCAGATTTCAGAGCTTTCGAGAAGCTTTCGTGCCTAGAACGTTTTGAGACATCTGCTCTGTCATTTCCGTAAAGGAAGAGGTTTTCATTCGATCTTAAGACCTCGAGGCAGTTAGATCTCCCTCTCTCTCTCTCGCTCTCTCTCTCTCTCACTCGACATCGAGATTAAATTAACGTAACGTAAATTTGGTCACTCATAACTTGTGAGAATTCTATATTTGATATTTCTTAGAATTTATTTAGTTTGTTTAATTTCTTTTGTGGAATCTGAACAAACATTTCGTAACGGCGCCTGGTTTTTTTTGTGAAAGTGTAATATACAAGAGAAAGAAAGAAGTTGGTATACCAAAAAAGGTAAAGTGTGTTATATTTTTATTAGTTGCAACTAATAATGGATAGGGAGTGTGTTTAACTAATAACGGATAGGAATTGTGTTTAACTAATAATTGATAGGAACTGTTGTCTGTTACGAAGGTTTGGTAAAAACTGTTGGTTACAGTGTTTTTGAATGAAAAAGATTTACACTTTTACACATTGCTGATATTTTTTGTGTTTGTGTCTGTTCCATTGTTTGTGCACTTATTCATTTTCTTATTGAAGTGTGTCTTTTTGTTTTATATTTTCATTTACATTCACCATTTAATTGACTTAGTTATTTTCATTGCTTTATCATTGCACATTTAATTAAATTTAACACTTGTGAATTGATTTGCATTTACTTAGAATTCTTTTCAAGTTTTATTGTTGTTTAGCACTTGTGAATTAATTTCAAATTTTCAGTTATTGCCTAACACTTTTGAATTTTGATTGAATTAATTTTTTTGAATTTTGTGATAAATTAATTTTGATTTAATTTTACTTAATTTGATTCAAGAATTAATTAAACTTTACTTTGTTTTCAAGTAACAGTAATTTTCCCTGATATTGTGAATTTCACTTATAAATTTTGAATTTAATGATAATTTTTGTATTTAAAATTTTTTATAGTGTTTTAATTATTACACCAGTATAAATATATTTAATTATGATTATATTCATGTTAGGTAGAAACATAGAGTGGTAATTGATTTGCTTTCCTTCAATTTAATTGAAGTGACTTAGAACCAGGGAAGTACTTAGACTTCTGAAATCAGGGAAATACATAGAGTTTTGAATGTTGATGGAGTGATGCCCTTTGATTAATTTAATTACTTACAAGATTACCTCACACCTGTTTTGATGAACTTAGTCTGATTTTCTGCAATACTGGTAAGTGTTAAGGGATCACTGTTGCCTTTAGAGTATTCAGTCGTTTAAACGTGTTATGAGGGTTCAGGTGTCTGGCTTTTGGTGAGGTAATATTTGATGCATGGTAACCAGATACTTGGCACTTCGTAACAATATATATATATATATAATATATATAATATATATATATATATATATATATATATATATAAACCCTTTTTCATCCTTTTGGTCAACTAAGCAAGCTATGGCGATTGAGAATAATCCGTCTTACTCACTGTAGCAACTCGACCGTAAAACAATTTGCCAGTATATGTTCCAATGGTCACAAATGATGTTAAAAATTGTGTCATAAATATAAAGATATTTCACAAATCAATCATACGTCTACTATAAGGTCCACTGTGGTAATCACGCATGTGCATAATGCCACGCCATTTCTGACACAGGATTCACACGTTGTCTCTCAGAGTTCTATTTTGAACGGCCAGAGAAGAAGTTTGTTAGATCAAGCACCGGGCTCTTTTCAGCTACGAAGCTTATTTTTCAGCCATTTCCAACCTTATGTCAGTGAAAAGAGGGAGTTGTAGTGGTTGGACAGCAAGATTAAAGACACTCCCCAGGACAAATAAGATCAAGTCAATGGATATAAAGTTGAAATAGAGAGAGAAAAAACCACCACTGTTGATAACCAGACGAAAGAGAAAATGTGATGATGGGAGGGATGCTGCAGATACCTTTGAATGATGCTCCAGTGGCAGATTCTGACCGAAATCTTATGTCATTTCGTGTAACCTGTTCTATCATATCAGCTCTGTCATCCTAAATAAGTGTTATTGAATGGTACACTCTTTTTCTCATACTGCAAAACAGAGAGAGAGAGAGAGAGAGAGAGAGAGAGAGAGAGAGAGAGAGAGAGAGAGAGAAACAATCGTTCTAATTGTTGGGTGCGAGTAGAAGGAACTGATATTCCCATATAATAAGCGATCAGAAGAGTTAACTATCTCTTATTGATATACAGTTTCTTATCGGAATTTTAGCCCAAATCATGCAGAAAATAAAAGACAAAATGATTTAAGGGAAAGGTGACCTAATAAAGTCACAAAAGCCAATTCACTGACGGTCAGCGAGACTTCCCAATATGAAAACCATATATTTGTTTGTACAATTTTCATTTTAAATACTTTATTTAATTAATTAATATTTTTTAAGTTAGAAAAAAATAGGGCTGGAGTTGGGATGGACGGTATGGCGGGGTGGGGGGGGGGGTGGTTTGGTTGGTTAGGCTAGTAGATGAATAGATGGACTACAGAGAGACGCCTCAGCAGGCGCCAAGTAGATTAGATTCAGCCGCTCAGTTGACCGAGGATTCCTAAGAAGCCGCCCTCCGCACTTAAAGACCTGAACTGGAGGCCGACGTGTCCGAGAGAGACTCTCCGAGTTCCTGGCCGTAAAATCTGGTCCTTGGCGACGAGAAAAAACGTCAGGAGCGAGCGTGCAGAAGTCTGGAGAGGACACCCTCGTCCTGAAGGGTCAAAATAATGACCCCTTGAAACTCGTTTCCACCTTGTACACTAAGCTCTCGTTCGTGAGTGACGCCTTTCGCTCATTCTGTAATGCTCGTTATCGGTTTGAATCTTAGCAGGGCTCTCGTGTTGTTTCTTGGTAGCCTGCTAACAGACAGACAGGACAGACAGACAGACAGACAGACAGACAGTTGTTTTAAAAGAAGTCTGTGAGTTTGTGCCACTCTGTAATTGGCAAACAGCTTTAACATTTCTATTCTCTTTCTGGAACACTCTCACTCACTCCTTTTCTGATATGATAGTATATATGTATATGTATGTATATATATATATATATATATATATATATATATATATATATATATATATATATATATAAACATATATGAGATGGAGAGAAAGAAAGCTTACCAGAAAAAATTCTTTGGCCCTTACCAAGTGCCACAAATAAAGATTTCTATGTTATTCTACCAATCCTCATTCTATCAGTCTTGTTATCACCACTGGTAGTATTAGCCTTCACGTTAATATGTAAAACGCCACACTGAATATAGTACATATAATTTGAAATGATTAATAAAAAAAATAACTAACCTGTGGTACCCTCGCGGGACGAATTTCCGAGTTCCACATCATACGAACCGATGTATGTAAATTCTGTTGAAACAGATCAACTGATAAAATTCGACATGTGCATTTCTCAGCCTAAATAAAAAACAATGCAGACATTTTCTGATCATCATATATAATAATTTATATACAAAGAATCACAAATTTTATTTTTCACTTGATGTTAAACTATTAGACTATTTTGTGCAAACAACCTATCAGTACAACTGCATATTAGAAATAGCTCATCCAAAATAGACGATCAAAATAGAAATTTTAAGATATTGTTAAGCAATATTAAAGAGAATATTATCTCTTCAAATAACATTCCATATTATATTATGTAGCACTTACATATATATTTATATATATATATATATATATATATATATATTATATATATATATGATATAAAATAATAATATATATGTAAGTGCTACATAATATAATATGGAATGTTATTCCATATAAAAAATAAAAACTAATCTATGATTAATTAAAACCAGTGACCCAAGAGGTCAACCAGTTTGCTTGCAGGAATGTGATCAGACCAGATATGATAAAGTAGGCTAAGATGACGTGTCGTATCAGTCAGTGTCTAGTTTGCCGTCATCTGTGGACATCAAATCATTTATTTTGTAAACGGTAGTCCAAGCTTCCTGTTTGAGACAACCACAGTGACCCATAACCCAAACGGCCTACATGACTTGTAATCTATGTCATCTGTGTGTATGTTCGTATGTTCGAGCTACTGTCTGCTCACTTTATGATTTGTAAACCAGATTGTAAGTCATGTAGAATTCAATCAGCCATCATCATTAGAAGACTTGTCCAATTTTATCTGATCTTCATCATGTATCTCAGAGAATAGAGATATTTTTGTACTCTATGTTTTCTACTAGAAACCTCACATCAGAAAGAAGATACTGAATGAACTTAGAAACTATCATCATGAGTTGAAACATCTCCGTCATCATAACCAAAGAAGATACTGACTTCGTAAGTTATCATCAAAACCCAAGACACTCCAATGAGTATGGAGAGTCATATCAAACTGACCTTAGCGTAAAATTATTGCAGGTCTAAATAACCTCACAGGGCGCCTTATTATACAAAGGCATCAGCCCTACATATTGGTGGCAGCCTACAACAATAACTCTTCAACGTCTTCCGAAGAATAACCAGAATAACGAATAATGTATCATATCAGAAGTCAACGACGGTGAAAGCAAGAGATTCTTCAAGCAACTTAGTATCATCGTTTAGTGAGCGTCTTCAGCAGTGCATACCTTCAAGAAACAAACCGGAAGAGATGTCTCTCATTAGAATCATTCAAGAAGGCATCATCATTTATTGAGCATTTCCAGCACTTCAAGAAACAAACCGGACACATCTGCAGCATCAGATCTTCAAGGAAACGAATCATTCAACAAACAAACACCGAACGAGCAGAACGTGAACTGAGAATTCAGGTCACTGCGGAAAAGCGACATCGAAGCCAAACGCCATGATGTCACCTAAACAGCAAGATCTTCAAGACCAACAAGAGAAACGTATCATTCAACAAACAAACAACGCTAAGAACAAGGGTCATCCTCTAAACAGAGAAGGGGCACCAAGGCCATGTCGTTATCGAAACGCGGTGACTTCCAACAAAATCAAGCTAAGTACAATCTTTTTTATTCATTTGGAGAACTTTGAGTGTTTCCTTTGCAGGTTGAATTTCGTTGTTCCTGTGGCTGAAATTACGAGACATTCTTAATCTTACTGTTTTACAGAAATTATCTACATCATTGGGACTTCGTTACTGAGAGTTTTTATCTTTGAGTTTCTGTTTCCAGAAGTTCTCCTGAAATATCATACTCATATACTGTGTTAATCTTATCATTTTGGGTGATTATTAATTCTGTATGTAACAAATCATATTAAACATTGAATATGCGTTTACGCAGTGGACGTCTGTATTTATACAGATGCATGGATAGGGTCGTTAGGCACCGTAGTGATAAGAAAACACACAAAAACAAGTGGAACACCCGTACAAATCTGGATAAATTAGAGGTAACACTATTTTGGGTCAGGACAATAAAGGCTCCTTTCCAAGGTCCCTCCCGATGGGCCAGTTTTAGCCTTGATTTTTTGAGTTATATGCGAAAAAATCGAATCTCTACAACTCAACTTAAAAAAAAAAATATACGGCTGGATTGCAAGAAATAACATGTCTGTAACAAATTTCATTAGGTTAACATACTTAACATTCATATAAACAAATTAACAAAAATATGTCTTAGTGCGCTGACCTGGATCCCTCACTATTTCAAATTCTAGCAAAGAATGAAAGTAAACCACAGCAAGTACATATAGTTAATAATAATGCAGTAGAGATAACTTGTCTTAATAGTAATCGCTCAATTCATAATAGTTAAAGTCATTCTTATGTTCATTGCTTTGTACGTAACTAACAACAACATAATGCTAAAAACACACAAAACGTTGTTGATGATAATAAAAAGAATCCTAATTATTATAAAAAGAATCAGGTAAACAGTAGCCCTAAAACTCAGGAACAAACAAATTGTGCTTCAGCAAACTTGGTTATTGTGTCATCTAGTAAAACGGTCAGGGTCAGTCAAAATCTGCCGAGTGTTGAAAGCAAAGCACATTCCACATAAGCATATTTCACACGATAATCAAAATATATACAGGAAATAGCTTACCTAACAGTGGAGGATACAGTTCAGCAGCAGCTTTCACATAAGCGTGAAACCTTCGTAAGGGGTCTTGAATGTGCATTTTAAGATATGCAAACGCTAAATAGCCAACAAAATGTTTTTTACGTCGGCCATATTTTGGGACTAAATTCTTGACATCTCTCCACCGTCTCTCTATGATATTGGTATCAAGTAAACAGAGCAGGTTCCCATAGTTTTAATATAAATTATTATGAGTAGTGGTAGAATATCAGCCATTTACATTGTTTTTATTCCTTCAGTCCACGTAATATCCTGTATTTACGGACTCACTGTTGTTGTTCGAACTTCCCTATTGAGAAGTCCGGAGTATGGTTCAGTAATTGGCAATAACGAGTTAATTGTCGTAGCGTAACTTAGTTTCAGTACAGGGCGGATAAGCACACGCTAACAGATACCTCTATAGTTATAAAAAACATTGATCTGTATCTAGTGTAATTGTAAGATATCCATCTATGGGTATACAAAACATCTTACCTCCTGCCAAATAAGGCGTGTTTATCAAAGGAAAATTCTATAAACCTTCTAATACATTAAAATCCGTTTTGGACAAAAAGAGACAGTTAGTCAAATAATAACTAATATAGAGGAACCAATCACTTGTCTCATAAATCGTGACATTGTTCAAGCGACCCAACAGAATTCTCCCACACCCGCAGTCGCAGTTTGCATGTAAAATCTCGAGACGCATGCACCCTCGAATGTCTTATGCGTGCAAAAATACTTTGCTGGGATCTGAAATTTTAATCCCTTCCCGACCCTCTGAAATATAACGATTTCCGCGAACGAAATGCTATACACTGTTGACTCACAGCAACAAGTGTATATTGTGGATATGGAAGTTTTAAATATCGCATTTTTTACTGTTGATAAATTTAATCATGCCCAACCAGTCGTAGATGAATCCCTCTTATATATCCGTAAAGTCGTTCAAGCAGAGGTGATTCAGCAGACGTTTGCTGATCTTTTATCTGAATACCAGGATGTTTCTCCACTAGCGAGTGATCTCTGGGGGAAAACGGATGTCATTGAACACAAATACGGTCGAAGGACAAACATAAAGCTATATACGTACCTTCGTATAGACTCCCAGTGAAATTTCAAAAATAGAGATAAATGACGAAGTTGAAAAAATGTTAGTAATAGGAGTCGTTAGGAAATCAAATACCCATATAATTTTTCCCTAAACACGTCTTGCCTAAAATAAGATCAGACTTGGTGTATCTGAGTAGATTTCTGTCGCTTAAACAAGGAAATGATCGTTTTCCAGTGCCATGTACCGACGATATCTTATCTTTGTTAGGTCAGAATAAATTTTTCACCAGCTTGGACTTACTTAAAGGCTTTCACCAGATACCATTAGCTATGTGAGGTACCTCATACACCGTCTTCAGCACACTTTATCTGATCTTCATCATGTAAAATTCAATCAGCCATCATCATTAGAAGACCTGTCCAATTTTATCTGATCTTCATCATGTAGAATTCAATCAGCCATCATCATTAGAAGACCTGTCCAATTTTATCTGATCTTCATCATGTAATCTCAGAGAATAGAGATATTTTTGTACTCTGTGTTTTCTACTAGAAACCTCACATCAGAAAGAAGATACTGAATGAACTTAGAAACTATCATGAGTTGAAACATCTTTGTCGTCATAACCAAAGAAGATACTGACTTCGTAAGTTATCATCAAAACCCAAGACACTCCAATGAGTATGGAGAGTCATAACAAACCGACCTTAGCATAAAATTATCGCAAGTCTAAATAACCTCACAGGGCGCCTTATTATACAAAGGCATCAGCCCTACATATATATATATACCATCCTAAATTCATTTACGACTACCTTGTACATTACCCCATTTTATATATATATATATATATATATATATATAGATATATATATATTATATATATATACAATGTAACCTTTTGTGTAACATTACTGTATTCTAATGATCGATTGTAATTGAGTGATTTTTCAATATCTTGTTCTGTGTTTTTTGTTGTCAGACCTGATGATGGAGACAGTCATTCCGGAACCGGTGGTCGTAACTGAATAAAAGATTTTTTATGTACAAGTACTGGTTTTACTCTCTGTCGACTCCTTTTTCCATTGATAGATCAGTTGCAGATATATATATATATATATATATATATATATATATATATATATATATAATATATATATATATATATATATATATATATATATATATATATATATATATTATTATAAATATATATATAATTTAAATAGATATATATATATATATATATAATATATATATATATATAATATATATATGTAAAAAGGGGGAATGTACAGTCTCATCATTTTTAACTTCCAAGTGACAAGACATCTCAGCTTAAGAATGCTGATGACTCTTTTTTGGGATGGTGTGATCCTTACCTAAGCATATTAGTGCCATGAAAGCTTGTCCAAGGTGCCTTTGAAAACTGGCTGCAACCAGTTACCTGAGGGCTTGAGTTTGTCTGTACGTGTGCGCCTCTTTCGTTCAGAATGGCAGGAAATTAGGCAGAACGATGGAGACAGTTACGGGGAGAAAAGGCAAGATGCCGGAATAGCTCTGCGAAAGTATATTTGTTTCTGTGTGTGATATTCCAGGCTGCAATGGGCAAGAGTTACTGTGCTTTAGCCAAAGATATGGCTTGTTTGTGTCTTTGACATTTTGTAAAAATGTTCTATTTCATTTAATCTGTTGACTTTATCTTTACAATTGTGTATGCTCACTAGTGTGTCCCTCTTGTCTCTTAAACAGGCGGATCTAGTGAGGGGGGACTGTGTCCTGTGTGGAGGGAACTATATTTTGGAGAGGAGATAATTGGTGTGTGACTAATTACTGATTAAGACTATTAAAATACCGGAGGGTTATCTAAGTTATCTGAACTTGAGTTATCATTCCATTTTAATTATCCGACTCAGATTTGATGACCTAATGAAATGGAAGGGAGGTTGTCGAGAGAGAGAAGTTGCGAGTCGAGAGAGAGAGACAGAGGGAGAGGGGCTATTGCCAGACGACAGAGAGAGCGAGGAGAAAGTGTTACCAAACTTAGTTTGCCTTCCATCTTTGGCTTAAACGCGCCTACCAAATATAAAATACGAGATTAATAACAGCTTAAAAAATGCGTTTTCCGGAGAGACTGATTATTAAAGTGGGTTAGGATGTCATTAATAAGCATAGGACATAAGAATTATGGAGTCGTAACTGTGGTAATGAGACGGGAAGATTGGACTAGGGTCAGCAAATTCGCCCATCGCGAGGTGCCCGCTAAGATGAGGACTCAGTCTAGTTTGTGTGTGAATGATCAGCGAGTGCTTTCGTGTAGCGCTGTTTGCCGAGATTCGCGTGTTAGTAATTGCGTAGATTCCGGGGTTTTCTTTCATTGTGAAGGGGTAAGTGTTACGGAGTGTTTTTTTTTAGGCCTAGGGGATTTTGACTTTGTGTGTGAACAATTTAAAAGAGGCAATTGAGATTTTGTTTCCCATAGGAGTAGAAAGTGATGTGTTTTTTTATTGGCACATATTAAAAGAGACGCATTAGTCTTTGTTTTAATGCATACGTGTGTGTATGAATGGTTTTCATACATACAACACTGTGGTTTTGCCTGGAGATAGAGCGCCCACTTGTTCTTATGCACTCAGCGGAATTTCTGCTGAACCGACTCAAGGTAGTAGTGGTCTTCCTTTTCTTTTCCCTACTTTATTTAATAATTTTCATTTATTGATTTTTTCTATTTATTTATTTTGAGTTATTTATTTATATTTATTTAATTTTTTTTTTTAATTTATTATTATTATTTTCTTTATCTCTATTTATTTATAATTATTTATATTATTTATTTATACATTTCTTTATTTTATTTATTTATTATTTTTATTTTATTTTTTTTTTTTTAATTTTATTTATTTCTTTATATCTTTATGTATTTTATTTTTTAATCTTTAATTTTTTCGTTTTTTCTTAAGTTATTTATTTATTATTTATTTATTTTTTTCGATTGATTTATTTTTTATATTTTTATTTATTATTTTGGTTTATTTATTTTTTATTCATTTATTTACTTTTATTTATTTATTTATTTATTTTTTATTTTTATTATTCATTAATTGTCATTGATTTGTTTATTTTTATTATTTTTATTCATTTGTCATTATGTATTCATTTATTATTATTTTTTATTATTTATTATAATCGTTTTCGTTATTATTATTATTAATTGATTTATGATATTATTATTTATTTATTTATTTGTACTTTTTAATTTTTTTTATTTATTTTTTATTTTTATTATTTTATTTACTTTTCCCTTCTTATTTATTATTGATTTCATTTATTGATTTTTTTTTCTATTTATTTATCTTGAGTTATATATTTATATGTTTAATTTTTTGTTTATTTATTGTTATTTTTTTTATCTCTATTTATTATAATTATCTATTTTTATTTATTTATTACATTTCTTTATTCTTATTTTTTTTATATTATTTATTTAATTTTATTTTTTATTTCTTTATATCTTTATGTATTTTTTTTTTATTTTTTTAATCCTTAATTTCGTTTTTTTTCTTAAATTTATTTATTTATTTATTTATTTTGATTGATTTATTTTTTATATTTTTATCTATTTATTTTTGTTTATTTATTTCTATTTATTTTTTGTTTATTTATTTACTTTTATTTAATTAATTTATTTTTTTTTATTTATTCATTTAATTGTCATTGATTTGTTTATTTTTATTATTTGTTCATTTGTCATTATGATATTTATTTATTTATTATTTTTTTATTATTTATTGTAATCTTTATTTTATTTTATTATTAATTATTTATTTATATTTATCATTATTTATTTATTTATTAAAGCAATTTTTATATTTTTTAAATTATTTTTTTATTTTTTATTTATTTACTTTTCCCTTCTTTATTTATTGATTTTCATTTATTTATATTTATTTATTTATTTGAGATTATTTATTTATATTTATTTAATTTTTTGTTTATTTATTGTTATTTTTTATCTCTATTTATTTTTTTATTTTGATTTATTTATTTATATTTATTTAATTTTTTGTTTATTTATTGTTATTTTTTTTATCTCTATTTATTTATAATTATTTATTTTTATATATTTATACATTTCTTTTATTCTTATTTATTTATTTATTTTTTCATTTTGATTTATTTTTAATTTTATTTATTTCTTTATATCTTTATGTATTTTTATTTTTTAACCTTTAATTTTTCGTTTTTTCTTAATTTATTTATTTATTTATTTATTTATTTATTTATTTATTTATTTATTTATTTATTTGATTTTGATTATTTATTTTTTATTATTTTTATTTATTTATTTTTTTTTTGTTTATTTATTTTTATTTATTTTTTTTATTTATTTAATTACTTTTATTTATTTATTTATTTTTATTTATTCATTAATTGTCATTGATTTGTTTATTTTTATTATTTATTCATTTAATTATGTAATTTATATTTATTATTTATTATTTTTTATTAATCTTTATTTTATTTTCTTTTATTATTATTATTATTTATATTTATTATTATTTATTTATTTATTTTATCATTTAGTTATTTTCTTGTATTTATTTATTTTATTTATTTATTTCTAATTATTCAGTTTCACTTATTTATTTAGTTTTATTTATTTAATTTTTTTGATTAATTTAATTTTTTTATTTATTCCTATTTATTTATTTATTTTATTTTTTATTCATTGTCATTTATTTTTTTTATTTACTAATTTAGTTTTATTTATTTGTTTGTTTAAATTCTATTCATACATTTTTTATATAATATACTTTTATTTTTGTATTATATTAATATTTTATATATTTATATATTTATTTATTTTATTTTTTTTTTTTATTATATTATTTATTCATTCTATATTTTTATTTATTTATTATATATTTTATCTTTATTTTTTATAGATTTTTTTATTTTCATTTATTTATTTACTTATTTTCAATTTATTATTTATCTATTTATTTATTTTTATCATTTATTTATTTATTTTTATTTATTTATTTATTCATATATTTTTAACTTATTTATTGATTTTAATTTTATTTGATTATTTTATTATTTGATATACTTTTGTTTTTATTTTCATCTATTCTTATTCATATTTATTTCTTTATTTATATACTGAGTTTTTTATTTTTATTTATTTAATTACCTATTTATTTATTTTTATTTATTCATTTTATTTATTTATTTTCATTTATTTTATCTATTGATTTTTTCATTTATTTATTTTTCATTTTTAATTACCTATTAATTTTTATTTATTCTATTTATTTATTTTTATTTATTTTGTGTTTGTATTAATTTTTTTTCTATTTTTTTTTTTTTATCTATATTTATTTATATTTATTTTATTTATTTATTATTTATATTTTATTATTTATTTTTTATAAATTTTTAAATTTTTTATTTATATTTACTTATTTATTTTTATTATTAATTATTTTTTTATCTATTTATTTTATTAATTCATATATTTTATTTGTTTATTTTATTTATTTTTTTTTATATATTTATTTATTTATTTATTTCATTTATTTATTCATCTTATTTTACTAATTTACTTTTATTTATTTATTTATTTTATTTATTTATTTATTTATTTACTTTTTATTTTATTTATTTATGTATTTATTTATTTATTTAATTATTTATTTATTTTTCTTTATTTATTTTTTATTATTTCATTTAGTTTTTTATTTAATTTACTTATTTTTTTTATTTATTTACTTTTATTTATTTATTTATTAATTTTTATATATTTATTTCTTTATTCTTTATTATTATTTTCATTTAATTATTTATTTATTGTTATTTATTCTTTATTTTTTATTATTAATTTATTTATCTATATTTTTCATTTTTATTTATTTATTCATTTTTATTAATTCATTAATATATATATTTTTTTTATTATTGATATATGTTTATTTATTTATTTATATTTATTAATTTATTTGTCATTATTTTTTATTTCTTTGTTTATTTTTATACTTTTATTTATTTATTTATTTATTTTTGTCTTTTTTATTTATTTATATTTATTTATTTGCTTTTATTTATTTTTTTTTATTTCTTTATTTTTTATTTTTTATATATTTTTATTTTTTATTTTTTATTTGTTTTTTTTTTTTTTTATATTTATTTTTTATTTATTTTATCTATTTATTTTGTATATTTATTTGTATATTATTATTTATTTTTTTTATTATTATCTACTTATTTATTATCAAACTATTTCTTATTTATTATATTTAATTATCTATTAATTGTAATATTTATTTATTTATTTATTTACTTATTCATTTATTAATTGTTATTTATTTAATGTTATTTATAAGTTTATTTATTTATTATTATTTTTTTGTTTGGGTTTATATATATTTATTTATTTATTTATTTATTTATTTATTTATTTATTTATTTGTTTATTTATTTATTTATTTATTTATTCATTTTTATTTACTTATTTATTTATATATATATATATATTTATTTATTTATTTATTTATTTATATTTTTATTATTTTATTTATTTTTTTTTATTTTTTTATTTATTTACCTATATTTTATATTTTGTTTATTTTTTTAGTGTTTTTATTTTTGATTTGTTTATTTATTTTCAATCATTAATTAATTAATTTATTTTTTATTCTATTTATTTTTTTTATTTATCTATTTATTTTCTATATTTATTTTTATTAATTAATTAAGTAAGTAATTATTTAATTTATTTTTATTTAATAATTTATTTTATTTATCTATTTATTTGCTTATTTTTAATTTTTATTTATTAATTTTTATTTATTTTTTAATTTCTTTATTTTTTATTTATTCATATAATTTATTTATTTACTTGTTCTATTTATTTGCAATTATTTTATTTATTTTCTTTTACATATTTATTTTTCTTTTAATCTTTTTTATATTTGATTTAGTTATTTTATTAATTTTTTTTCTCTGTTCATTTATTATTTTATTTATTCTAAATTATTTAATTATTTATTCATTTTATTTAATATTGAATTATTTTTATTTATCATCATTTTTTTACTTTTATATATTTGTTTTTTTTATATATTTATTTTCTATTTATTTATTATTTACTTTTATTTATTTATTTATTTTTTTCCTTTATTTATTTTTTTAATATATTTTTGTATATTTATTTATTTTTATTTATTTATTAATTTTTATTTATCTATTTATTAAATTTTGTTATATAATTATTTATTATCATTTATTTTTTTATTTTCATTTATATATTTATTTATCTATGTTTAATTCTTTATTTTTTTTTTTAATTCTTTAATATTAATTTTTATTTTCATTTTTTTCTTCATTTTTGTATTTATTATTTATTTATTTCATTTTGATTGATTTATTTTCTTTTATCTATTTTTATTTATTATCTTTTTAAATTATTTTTATTATTATTTATTTTTTTATTTATAGATTAATTTTCATTTATTTACTTATTTTTATTTATTTTTATTCAATCAATCATTATTTATTTATTTATTTCTTATCATTTATTTCTTTATTATTATTAATGTTTGATTAATATGTATTATTATATATTTATTTATTTTTATTAATTTATTTATTTTCATTTGTATATTTATTTATTTATATTTGTTTATTTGTTTATTATTTATTTTTTATTTTTTTATTTATTTATTTATTTATTTATTTTTATTTATTTATTTATTTATTTTTATTTATTATTATTTATTTGTTATTTTATTTATTTTGAATAATTAGTTTCACTTCTTTTTTTATTAATTATTTATTTCTATTTATTTCTTTTTTTCTATTTTTTATTCAGTTATTACTTTATTTATTTTTATTTACTAATTGAGTTTTTGTTTATCTATTTTTTTTATTTTTTTCTTTATTTATTTATATACTTTTATTTTTTCATTTATATTTACTCATTTTTATTCATTTATATATTTTTTTATTCTTTTATT
The DNA here is from genome assembly GCF_015104395.2 of Macrobrachium nipponense. Classification (NCBI taxonomy): domain Eukaryota; kingdom Metazoa; phylum Arthropoda; class Malacostraca; order Decapoda; family Palaemonidae; genus Macrobrachium; species Macrobrachium nipponense. The sequence continues at coordinate 9,368,463 of NC_087222.1, forward strand.
TATTTACTTTTTATTATATATTATTTTTTATTTATTTATTTTTATTTTATCTATATTTATATTATTTTATATTAATTTACCAATATTTATTTATTCTTATTTATTTATTTATTCATTTTCATTTATTATTTATTTATTTATTTATATTTTTATTTATTTATTGATTTTAATTTGGTTTATTTATTTATATTTTTTTATATATTTTTTTATTTTTTTATATTCATTTATATTATATATATTTTATTTATTTATATATATATTTTTATTTATTTTTATTTATTTACTTTTTTAAATTTATTTATTTAATTTTTATAATTATGTTTTTATTACTTATTTATTTCTATTTATTTATTTATTTATTCATTTGTTTTTTGTTAATTTTATGTCTTCATTTATTTCATTCATTTTTTATTATTTTATTTATCATATTTATTTTTATTCATTTATTTATTTTTTTATTATTTCTTATTTATCAATTTATTTATTTATTTATTCATTTATTTTATTAATCTATTTATGTATTTTATTATTATTCATTTATTTATTTATTCATTTATTTATATATTTTAGTTGTTTATTTATTTATTTTTAATAAATGTTTATTTATTTATTTATTTATTTTTGTGTATTTATTTTATTTTTTCTTTATTTTTTTTATATATTTATTTATTTCAATTTATTTTTCTTTATTCATTATTATGTTTTATTTTTATTCATTTACTTTTATTTATTTATTTATCTTTATTTATTTTTATTTATTTCTTTTTTATTTATATATTTATTTATAATTGTTTGTTGATTTATTATAATTACCTTCATTTATTTATTTATTTATTTGCTATTTTTTCATTTATTTTTATTTATTTATCTCTAATTATTTGTTTTATTTATTTGTTAATTTCTATTTCGTTATTTATATTTATATAAATATTTTTTTATATGTTATTTATTTATTTACATTTATTTATTTATTATTTTTATATTTTTGTTTTTATTTTTTTATTTCTTATATATTTATTTATTGATTTCTATTTATTTATTTATTTATATTTATTTATTTATTTTTATTTATTTATTTCTTTAATTATTCTTATTTATTTTGTTATTTTTATTTATTTATTCATCTTTATTATTTATTTATTTATCTATTTATTTATTTATTTATTGCAATTTATTGATTTTTTATTTTTTTATTCTTATTTATTTATTTATTTATTCATTTCTTTATTATGTATCTATTTATTACTATTTATTATTCACTTTTTAATTTATTTTTTATTATCATTTGTTTTTATTTATTTATATATTTTATTGATTGATTTATTTATTTATTTTTATTTATATATTTATTTATTTATATTTATCTTTTTTTATTTATTCCTCTTCATTTATTTATTATTTGTACATTTATTATCATTTATTTTTTCATTTAGTTTTCTTCATTTATTCATTTATTTTTATTTATTGTTTATTTATTTATTTATTTATTATTTATTATATGTTTATTTTTTTATATACTTATTTTGATTTATATAATATTTTTTGTTTATTTCTTTAATAATTAATTTATTTATTTATTTTATTTATTTATCTATATCTTTTTTAATTTTATTTATTATATTTTATTCATTTAATTTTTGATTTATTCTTATTTTTTAATTAATTTTTTAATTTATTTTTACTTAGTTATTTTATTTATTTATTTATTTAGTTTCAATGTTTTTTTGTTAATTTTATTCTTTCATTTAATTTTCATTTCATTTTTTTTTTTTTGTTTAATTTTATTATTTGTTTATTCATTTATTTATTTTTATTCATTTATTTTATTTTTTTATTTATTTTCCTTATTTTTCGAATTTATTTATTTATTTTTTATTCAGGTTATTTTTATTTAATCTATTTATGTTTTTATTTATTCATTTATTTATTTAATTCATTATTTATATATTTTAGTTGTTTATTTAGTTTTAATTTTAAATTTTTGTTTATTTATTTATTTATTTATTTTTGTGTATTTATTTTATTTTTTCTTTATTTTTATATATTTATTTATTTCAATTTTTTTCTTTATTTCATTATTATTGTTTATTTTTATTTCATTTACTTTTATTTATTTATTATCTTTATTTAATTTTTTATTTTTTATTTCTTTTTAATTTATATTATTTATTTATAATTGTTTTTTGATTTATTATAATTCCTTCATTTATTTATTTATTTATGCTTAATTTTTTTCAATTTATTTTTATTTCTTTAGCTTCTAATTATTTTTTTTATTTATTTTGTTTTTTTTTTAATTTTCTAATTTCGTATTTTATATTTAATACTTTTTTTTATATGTTTATTTTATTTATTTACATTTATTTATTTATTTATTTTTTATATTTTTGTTTTTTTATTTTTTATTTCCTTATATATTTTTTATTTATTTATTGGATTTCTATTTTTATTTTATTTTATTTTTATTTATTTTAATTTATTGTTTTTATTTTATTTATTTTCTTTAATTTATTCTTATTTAATTTTGTTTAATTTTTATTTATTTATTCTCTTCTTTTATTTGTATTTTATTTATCTATTTATTTATTTATTATTGCCATTTATTGATTTTTATTTTTTATTTCTTTATTTATTTCTTTTATTTATTCATTTTTCTTATTATGTATTTTTTTTTCTATTTATTACTTTTATTTTTAATTTAGTCACTTTTGTTAATTTATTTTTTAATTTATTCCATTTGTTTTTATTTCTTTATATATTTTTTATTGATTTTTTATTTATTTATTTTATTTATATATTTATTTATTTATATTTATCTTTTTTTTATTTTATTCCTCTTCAAATTTAATTTATTTAATTTTTGTACATTTATTCTTCTTTATTTTTTCATTAGTTTTCTTCATTTAATTCATTTTATTATTTATTTATTTGTTTATTTAGTTAATTTATTTATTTATTTTTATATGTTTATTTTTTTATATACTGTAATTTGGATTTATATAATTTTTTGTTTATTTCTTTAATTTATTTAATTTGTATTTATTTATTTATTTATTATCTTTATTTATTAATTTTCTTTATTTTTATTTATTATCTTTAATTCATTTAATTTGATTTATTCTTATTTTTTAATTAATTTTTTTAAATTTATTTTACTTATTATTTTTTATTTATTTATTTATTTATTTTCAATGGATTGTTTATTCATTTATTTATTTTCTTTAATTTATTTATTTTGATTTAATTTATTCCAATTTATTTTTTTATTTATTTTTTAAAAGATTTTATTTATTTGATTTATTGGATTGTATTTAAATTTTTTATTTTTCAATTTAATATACATATTTTTTATTTATTGTTATTTATTTATTTATTTTTCTTTATTAATTTTATTTTTTCAGGTTTTAGTTTTTTCTTTGGTAATTTTTAATTTATTATTTAATTTGTTTTATTTTTCTTAATTATTTTGAATTTATATTTCTTATTTTATTCATTTATTTTCTTTTTATTATTTATTTTGATTTATTTAATTGTTATTTTTATATCTATTTATTTATTCATTTATTTCCATTTTAATTTATTTATTTTATTTATTTTTCATTCAATTTTTTGTTATTTCTTTATTTTTTATTATTTTTATTTTATTTTTATTTTTATTATTTTTATTTTTTATTTAGTTGATTTCTTTTTTTTATTTTTTTCAAATTATTTATTTATCTATTTATTTTTATTTCAATTTTTTGTTTATTTTAATTTCATTTTTTTACTTTTGTTTTATTGATTTTAATATTTTATATTTATCTATTTATTTTTTGTTTCATTTATTCTTTATTTATTTATTTTATTATTTATTTATTTAATTTATTTTATTTTTTAAAATTTTTTATTGCTTTTCAATTAAGTTATTTTTATTTTACTTTTTTTATTTTTATTTATTTTATTTATTTAATTTATCTCTATTA
>NC_087222.1:9372924-9417090 GCF_015104395.2 Macrobrachium nipponense
GGAATGTCAAAAGCCGCAGGGAGGATGTGGAGCATCCCCAACGATCAGGCGTCCCTTCGGCAGATCCTGAAGTAGCGACCCAGGCTGCCCTGGATAGCCGTAGAAAAGGCATCCTGGAAGAGTGCTTTTCTGCTTCGGACTCCTCCTTGTCTAGGCGTGGATGGAGCTCTGCCTCGAAGTCTCGTCCTTTGAAGAGATCGTGGGTTTCGCCGAAAGGAGACGCTCTTGATTCAAGCCCCGAGCGCTTTCCTGAGGATTTTCCTTCTTGTAGTAAGAAGTCTAGAAGACCGTCTCCAGCTCCTCAAGATCCTTCTAAGCTCTTCCTGCTTAACCTGCAGGAACAGTTATACTCCCTGGTGGGCGCTCTCCATAAGGATTCGTCGCGAAGGAAAGACGCCTCCCTTCCAGTGAAGAGATCGAAGCTTTCATCTCCTAGTAAGTGCTCTTCTCCTTGTAGAGGAGACGTATCTCAGTATAGCAGGTGCTCGTCTCCTGAGAGACCCTCTCGATCTCCCTTTAGGCGCTCCTCACCTCCGTACAAGAATGCTCCGCGCAGACAGCTCGAACCCCTTAGGAGCTCTTTTCTTCGCAGCAAAGTTCCCAGCAGTAGCCGCTCTCAGAGGAGACGCTCAGCTACTTTTTTACGAAGAGATCAGGAGTCGGACTCCTCTACTGAGGATCATGGCAGGCGTCAAGAGCCTATCAAGAGCCAAGATCTAGTCAGGCACCGGGAGTTGAGTGAGCCCCAGGAGCCTTTAAGGTGTCAAGAGCACCTTAGGCGCCAGGAGACTAGTAGGCGTCAAGAGCCTAGTAGGCGTCAAGAGCCTAGTAGGCGTCAAGAGCCTGCCAGGCGCCAGGATTCGAGTGAAAGGCATCAAGAGCTTTTCAGGAGTCAGTTGTCAAGCAGGCGCCAGGAGTCAAGCAAGTGCCAGGAGTCAAGCAGGCGCCAGGAGTCAAGCAGGCGTCAGGAGTCAAGCAGACGCCAGGAACCTAGCAGGCGCTTAGGTTTGAATAGGACCCCTTCGCACTTTTTGAGCTCTTCAGAGAGTAGAGCCCTTCGCCTTGTGAGAAACAGGTTACTGAGAAGAGATCTTCTACCTTTAGGAGCTCCCTCGCGCCTTGCAGTAGCAAGCATAGGTCGCATGGAAGGCGATCTCCTTCTTATGACAGAAGTCCTGCTACTTCTAAAAGCCGCTCCCCTTCGAAGGGCTCTCCTGCAGCCAGAGGGTTAGGGGAAGTCTCGGATGAGGAATTCCCGGTTGATGTAGTAGTCTCTGACTATAAAAGACTATCTTTGCTTTTGTTGAAGGAGTTTGGTGATACGCTTCAACCAGCGGATCCGCCCTCTCCAGGTTCTTTGCTTTCAAGTACGAAGTCTCCGAAAGCCTCCTCATTCGTGAAAATGCATCCTACCTTAAGCATGAAGAAGGCATTCAATGGATTTGGAGAGTGGCTTCGCACTAAAGGAGAAGCGGGCAAGACTGTTTTTTCATGCCCTCCTTCCAGGCTGACAGGAAAGCCAGGAAGATGGTATGATACCAAGAAGCCTATGGGCTTAGGGCTTCCTTCGTCCGCAGATGCAGACTACGCTTCGTTGGTCGATTCATCAAGGAGGCGCGCTCTACTCTCAGCTAAAGCTACATGAGGGATGTGCGAGCTAGATCATCTCCTAAAGGGCCTCTTCAGGACACTGGAGGTGTTTAATTTTATGGCCTGGTCTCTGGGAGCCCTTGCGAAGAGAGCCCAAGATCCCAAATTCGTCAGCATGGAGGAGCTCTCTAGCGTTTTAGCTTGCTTAGATAGAGCGGTGATGGGCGGATCGGTTGAAGTTGCTTCCCTTTTTGGTTCGGGAGTCTTAAAGAAGAGGTCGGTGTATAGTTCTTTTCTGACCAAGTCAGTCTCTCCTCTCCAGAGGTCGGCCTTGTTATATTCGCCACTCTCTAGCCACCTCTTCCCACAGGACACGGTGAGGGATATAGCAAAGTCTTTAGCTGGCAAGGCTACTCAGGACCTCCTTACACAATCAGCGAAGAGGTTCAAGCCCGCTGTTCCCTTTACAAAGAAGGAGAAAGCACCTCTTCAACAGCCCTTTCAAGGAGCCTCTTCTTCCTCGAGAACCCCTTTCAGAGGTAGGAGACCTGACACCAGAGGAAGACCTTCCAGGAGACCTGTCGGGAAGGCAAAATGAAGAAGAAGTCCTCCAGATAGCTGTAGGCGCCAGACTTTCGAACTTTGCCAGAGTCTGGGCGCAGAGAGGGGCGGACAACTGGACCCTCTCTATCCTCGAGAGAGGATACCTCATCCCCTTCAGGGAACATCCTCCCTTAACAAAAACTCCAAGGGAGTTGACGGCAAGATACAAAGATCCTGTCAAGAGTCAAGCTCTCCTGCAAGCAGTGGACCTTATGCTGCAGAAGAGGGCAATAGAACCGGTACAAGATCTCCATTCACCAGGGTTCTACAACCGTCTGTTCCTGGTACCCAAAGCCTCAGGCGGGTGGAGGCCGGTTTTAGACGTAAGTGCGCTGAACTTCTTTGTGATCAAGAAGAAGTTCTCGATGGAGACTTCTTCCTCTGTGCTTTCTGCTCTTCATCCAGGGGACTGGATGGTATCCCTGGACCTTCAAGATGCATATTTCCATGTGCCAATTCACCCGGCATAAAGGAAATATCTCAGATCCATGTCACAGGGAAGAGTCTTCCAATTTCGAGCGCTTTGCTTCGGACTGTTGACGGCCCCTCAAGTCTTCACGGGCATCCTAAGGAATGTGGCACATTGGCTGCATTTGAAAGGAATCAGGATCTCGATGTATTTGGATGACTGGCTAATAAGAGCAAAGTCAAAGGTTCAGTGTCTGGAGGACCTTTCGGTAACACTAAGAATGACACAATCGCTTGGACTCCTAGTCAACCTCGAGAAATCCCAGCTGGATCCCCAGCAGAGCATAGTCTATCTGGGGATTCAGATGGATTCTCGGGGTTTTCTAGTGTCTCCATCAAGAGAGAGGATAGAACGCTGCCTTTCGAAGGTTTCAGTTTTTCTAGGGAAAGAACATTGCTCCGCGAGGGAATGGATGAGCTTGCTGGGAACCATCTCCTCGTTTCCTTAGGAAGACTGCACCTAAGACCCCTTCAGTATTATCTGAAGGAAAACTGGGATCAAAGTTCCCAGGACCTAGAAGACTCGTTTTTAATCACGGACGAGATCAAGCAAGATCTAAGGTGGTGGCTGAACCCGAAGAAACTCAGCCAAGGAGTATCTTTACACATACAGAGCCCTCTCCGAGCGTTGTTTGCAGATGCGTCGGATTCAGGATGGGGAGCAACGTTGGGCTCGGAAGAAGTGTCAGGCACCTGGGAAGGAGCACAGGTGTCCTGGCACATAAACCAAAAGGAGTTGAAAGCCATTCACTTAGCGCTCATCCACTTTCAAGAGCAGATCTCAGGGTCGATCATTCAGGTCAATTCGGACAACACGACAGCCTTAGCGTATATCAAAAAACAAGGGGGAACCCATTCATTCTCCCTTTACGAGACAGTGAGGGACTTGCTGCTTTGGGCTCAGGAGAAAGAAATCTCTCTCCTCACCAGGTTTATTCAGGGAGAGAGAAACGTTCGGGCGGATCTGCTAAGCAGAAAAAACCAAGTCCTCCCCACCGAATGGACTCTCAACCCTCAAGTGTGTGAACAGTTATGGGGGTTGTGGGGAAGGCCGAACATAGACTTGTTCGCAACCAAATGGAACAAAAGGCTAGAGAATTATTGCTCCCCGATCGCAGAACCAAGAGCGATAGCAATAGACGGCCTCCTGATGGATTGGAAGGGCATAGACGGATACGCTTTTCCCCCCTTCAAGCTAGTAGTGGAAGTAATAAGGAAGTTTGCTTCCTCAGAAGGAGCGAAGCTGACTTTGATCGCTCCCTTTTGGCCAGCCCTAGACTGGGTTACAGAGTTGCTGGAGTGGATGGTGGATCTTCCCAGATCGCTCCCACTAAGGAGCGATCTTCTCAAACAGCCCCACTTCGACAGGTATCACAAAAACCTCCCCGCTCTAAGTCTGACTGCCTTCAGACTATCGAAGGACTTGTTAGAGCGAGGGGGTTTTCTCGCGAAGCTTCAAAAGCAATCGCAAGAGCCAGGAGACCATCCACATTACGAGTGTACCAGTCGAAGTGGGAGGTATTTAGAAGATGGTGCAAGTCGCACAACGTATCCTCTTCCAGTACCTCTGTAACTGACATTGCTAATTTTCTCCTTTACCTTAGAAGAAAGTGTAACCTAGCTGTCTCAACGATCAAGGTGTACAGAAGTATGCTGGCCTCTGTTTTCAGGCATAGGGGGCTGGATGTATCAGACAATAAGGACCTACACGATCTTATTAGGTCTTTCGAGACCTCAAAAAGCCAGAACACCAGGAATCCCAGTTGGAATTTGGATGTAGTCCTTCATTTTCTTATGTCAGATAAGTTCGTACCTGCTAATAAGGCCGCCTTTAGAGATTTGACAAGAAAGTCTCTGTTCCTTTTCGCCCTAGCAACGGCAAAAAGGGTAAGTGAACTTCAAGTGTTAGAAGGCAGAGTGGGTTTTAAGAAGGAGCCTGCAATTTGTTCTTTTAAGCCTCTCTTCTTCGCAAAAAATGAGAATCCATCAAAACCATAGCCAAGAAGCTTCAAAGTGAAAGGGCTTTCTTTGCTTACGGGGGAAGAACAAGAGAGGACTTTATGTCCGGTAAGAGCCCTTAAATTTTATTTGCAAAGGAAGTCTCTATTAGGAGGTACGGAAGAAAGTCTTTGGTGCTCGGTCAAGGATCCGACAAGATCTATTTCGAAAAACGCTCTGACGTTTTTCATTAAAGACGTGATTAAGGAAGCACACCTTTCTTGTGGTGATGAACAGTTTAAGCTCCTCAGAGTGAAGGCGCATGAAGTGAGAGCTATAGCAACCTCAATGGCGTTTCGCAAGACGTGGTCTCTTCAAGCGCTAATAGAGTCCACATATTGGAATTGTAACTCGGTATTCGCTTCTCACTACTTAAGAGATGTTAGAGTTACTTATGAGAACTGCTTCTCACTAGGAGCTTACGTTTCCGCAGATTCAGTGCTGGGAGGAGGAGCTGAGGTTAATCCTAATTAGTTTAGTTTAGTTTATGTCTTTTTAGTGTTATGGTGTTTGGTTTTTATGGTCAATTGGAAGAGGGTATAGGAAGTAACCCCTTTCAATTCCGAGATCTAACATGGTTAGGAGGTTCAGGTGGTCGGGATTAACTTGTGGTTTCTTCGTTGTGTATTGTATAAAACCTAAAGCTCTGTCATGTAAGAGGGCTAGCCCCCATTGATACGATACAGGTCAGGCTCTGTCATGTAAGTGGGTAGGCCCCCATTGGCAAGATCCAGATAGGCTATTCAGTTATAGGTCTCTACCTCGCTGAAGCTCTTGAGGCATGCAGGCTCAGTGACAGTAATCATCAAGTCTTCTGCCCAAACAGGTGAGAACCAAGGATTGATATCCTACAACAGTTGTTGTTTCCAGTTATTATTTTAATTTCTGTGTGTATTTTGCTGTCTCTTACCCTCCACCAAGGGTGCCAATCAGCTAAGTATATATCTGCCGGGTAAGTTGCATGTATAAAAATGATATTGTTAAGATACAATAAAGTTTTATACATACTTACCTGGCAAATATATACTTAGCTATAGACTCTGTCGTCCCGACAGAATTCAAAACTCGCGGCACACGCTACAGGTAGGTCAGGTGATCTACCATTCCCGCCGCTGGGTGGCGGTATCCGGAACCATTCCCGTTTTCTAAGCCAGATTTTCTCTTCCACCTGTCTCCTGAGGGGAGGCTGGGTGGGCCATTAATCGTATATATTTGCCAGGTAAGTATGTATAAAACTTTATTGTATCTTAACAATATCATTTTGAAGTAACAAAGTAAAGTTAAACTAAATAATGAGTAAAGTAAACAATTGTTAACAATTTGTTAAAGCTATTTTTTATTATCATATTGTGTTATTTTCTTTTATTGTGTTTTGTTCTCTCTTTTAAGATCAGACCTGAGAAAGGTCTCGTTTATCTCTTTCCAAGTAACCTTGTAAACCTCATAAACTCGTGTGCTGCCTGTAAGTGTGTTTGTGGAGTGAGTGCTTAGGAACCAGGAACAGCAACGTGGTTCAAGTGCAATTTGGAGTGAATTAAGACCAAAATGTGTATAATTACAATCAAATAAGCACTGTGGAGTTTCAGTTGTGATGGCAGTAAGGATAAAACCACCGATTACAAGGTAAAAATAAATTTCAGTTTAAACCATGACTCCGGGAATAAAATGTTTCATACTTTCACTAATATAGGCAGCAAAATGTTTTATTGTGCTGATTACAACTGCAATCTTGAGTAAGATCAATAAACTTTACATATATATGCTAACATTGTTCAAATGAGTGCTGGGAAGGCTGGGAAAGATGGTGGCTTGGCTGTGGTTACGAACAGCACATCACAGGGGTGCCGCCATATTGGATTTCAAAACTGCCTTGAAAACATATTTTACTTTCATATATCACATTATGTTGACGAAACTTCAATCTTTTGAATGGTATGCTTAAAAATGTAATTGCATTCTTGTTTCACCAATTAAATATCAAGTGAAAAATGCTGAGCCACGCGATGACGATGGCTCCACTGCGGTGTTTCCCCCTATTTACGGTTTTGTTTACGTTGACCTTTTACATACAAAAGTTTAACCCATTACTTTGCATACAAACCTTTGACCCGCTTTCTCGACATACAAAATGTTTGACCCATTATTTTGCACACAAATTTGACCTAGGCTAGCCTAGGACCCCTTACATTGTATACAGATCTTTAAACCACTACTCTGCATGTAAAACTACAGACTAGCCTAGGCTACCACTAACCGACATCACTGTGAAATTAGATTTGTTCTTGCACGATATACAAACCCTCTGTCCTTTACATAAGGAATTACTTTTGGTGTAGCTGGAATTATGGCTGTTAAATTCTTGAATAAGGTGGTTAGGCAGTAACTACCATGTGGCAGGCGGGTAGGCTAGCTTGCCCAGATGTAAACACTCCACTTGTTCCGATACGTAATACAAACCATCGGTCCTTTAACAATAGGAAGGTAACTAGCGGCAGCTGGAATGGTCGTAAGCTTCGAACAAGAGAGTTCGGTAGTTAACTGCTTGTCCGACAGTGCACGCACCGAGCGACTGGGAGGTGAAGAACCACTTTTGCTTTTGGCCGTGTGTGTGGAGGACGTGTTCGTCATCGCTCTCTGCCCACTTCATTGCTTTTGTTGTGAATTCTCAACTTGGTTTGTCAGTGTTTAAAAGTGAATTGTAAGTACGTACTGTCTTTTTCATCTTTTATTATATTGTTTGTTCATGAAACTTACCTGTCAGATATATATATATATAGCTGTATTTTCTGAAGTCCGACAGAATTTCAAAACTTGCGGCACACACAGTGGGCGGCCAGGTGGTAGTACCCATTCCCGCCGCTGGGAGGCGGATATCAGGAACCATTCCCATTTTCTATTCATATTTTTTCTGTCGCCGGTGCTGTAAACAACTGTTTGCAGTACCTCCGCCTAGGATTTTGATATACTTTTGTCACTTAAGTATCTGGATTGTCTTTTGGTTTTGATTCTGGATTGGTGGCTTGGCACGCGCAATAGTGGACTGTTTTTGGATTTTGGATTGGCTTTTCTGTGAACGTGATGTCTGGATCAAGTTCAGTGAGTTTCAAAGGTGAGGCTACCGAAATCATCGGTAGATCCCCACACTGTATGGGGGCATGTATGTTTATTGGATGATCGGTGCAAGGAATGTGAATGTTTGACCGATGATGGATGGAAGAAGTATGATTCTTATCGACGTTAATTGGAACGCGATAGGATCAGGAGGTCTTCCTCTAGGAGCGGTTCCAGTAAAGGTAAGGGAAGTAATATTCCACCTGCAATAACACCAGTAGAGTTTGTATCACCTAACCCTGTGATGTTGCCCACGGGCCCTGAAATTGTGTCTGGAGAAGGTAATGCCCTTTCTCTTATTTTAGAGTCTTTACGCACTCTTGAATCTAAAGTGTTAGCCTTGGAAACCAGCTCTGTGAAAAGTGTTTATGCCCCTAGTGTTGTGGAGGGGGCGTCAGATCGGCCCCATAATGCCTTTAGGTCTAGACCGCTGTCGGACTCCCAGGACTCGGGGAGTGGGCATGTCGAAAGTCTCAAGAGGGTTACGGGGGCTCCCCACCGATCTGGCGTCCCTTCGGCAGGACCTGTTGCAAGTTCCCAGGCTGCCAAGGAGCGTGCTCAGGCTCGCATCCTTAAGGACTGTTTTCGTCCTCCGAGGCGCCCTCCCCGCACAAGGGGTGGAGCGCACGGAGAGACTCGCATCCATTGAAAAGGACCTTTCGGAGTGAGGACGCTTCACGTCCTCTCTCCCCGGTTTCGTTGCGGTCTTCACCTGCGTCGTATGACGCTTTTCCGCCGCAGAAGAGGTATAGGACGTCATCAGACGATGACGCTGAGAAGCGCTACAGTCGCTCTTCGGAGAGGCAGGTAGCTGTACCTGTGAGAAGGAAGGAGGCGTCCCCTCACCCCTCGTCTTCTCGCAGGTTCAGCCCTTCACCTGCTTTAGTTTCTTCACCCACGAAGAACATTCTTGTGTTCCTTCAGGATCAGTTGTCTGCTTTGATGGCTAAGAAGGCGATCATGCCTCAACGTAGGAAGGACGTCAGACTGCCTGTCAAGAGGACGAAGCAGTCTCCTTCTCCTTCTCCTCGTTCGTCTCTGTCTCCTCCTGCGTCTACTTCGGTGCCCCTCCGATCTCATTCGTCGAGTAAGAAGGCACGTAAACAGGAGGCTGTTCTTCCCGCTAGACGTCCTGCGCAGACCGCTCGACAGGACAGTTTTCAGGAGGACGTTCATCGGGACGCTCGACAGGACGCTTTTCAGGACGCCCTTGAGAACGCCCAGCAGGACGAAGATGCTCGTCAGGACGTTTTTGTTGACGCTTGGAGGGACGCTTTTCCAAGCGTAGATGGTTTTGAGAGCACTCAGCAGGACGCTTTGGAAGCTAAGGCTTCTGGACCCTCTAGTAAGAAGTGTAAGGACGCTTCTTTAGGGCGAGTTAAGGCCGTTGCCGCTCATGACGCTCTTCATGCTTCACGCGGTAAGGATCGACAGGAGGTCGGTTGGAATGAAGAAGCTTCTTCATCCAAACCGCAGAGATCTCTTTTAAAGATCAGACCCGTTGGTCGTACGCCCTCTCCGGATTTACAGTCTCCGATTCCTCTTAGGGAAGAAGGAGAGTTGAGTAGTCCTGCGGACTTGGTTGAGGAGGAGGATCAGCTGTCTGTTTCGTCCATTTCAGACTATAAAGTGCTTGTACGGTTGTTACGCTCGTCTTTTGGAGACAAGTTTCAGCCTTCAGCTCCTAGGTCTCCACCCTCTCAGTTTGCTTCATCGAAGTCTTGTAAAACCCCGGAGTTCGTGGAGATGAAGACTTCGCTGTCCACCAAGAGGGCTTTGAAGAAGTTCCAAGACTGGATGGAACGAAGGAAGGATCAGGGCAAGTCGACTTTCGCCCTTCCTCCCTCAAGACTCAGTGGGAAAGGAGGCATTTGGTACGAGACCAAAGGGGAAGTAGGTGTGAGGATCCCGTCGTCAGCACAATGGGATTTTGCTAGTCTGGTCGACGCTCAGAGGAGGTCCCTTTTGTCGACAGCAAAGATTTCATGGACTCCTACGGAAATCGACCATCACATGAAGGGACTTTTGAGGACTCGAAGTTTTCAACTTTTTGGACTGGTGCTTGGGAGTCCTAGATATTCAATCTAGGAGTCCGGACTCTATCAGTCTGGGGGAGCTGTCCAGTGTTTTAACATGCATGGACAAGGCCGTCAGAGATGGTTCGGAAGAGTTAGCTTCGCACTTCGGTACGGCTTTTCTTAAGAAGAGAGCGCTGTTATGTAACTTTACAGCGAAGTCGGTCACGACGGCTCAAAGAGCGGAGCTTCTCTTTGCGCCTCTTTCGAACCATCTCTTCCCCCAGACTTTGGTGAAGGACCTGGCAGTTAGCTTGCAGGAGAAAGCTACTCAGGACCTCTTAGCCCAGTCCTCCAGACGTCCCGCAGTACCTACTACGTCTTCTTTTGGGCGAGCTCCAAAGAAGCTTAAACCCTTTCGTGGCGCTCCTCCCTCGAGAGCAGCTCCTCGAGGGAGAGGACTTTCAAGAGGAAGGGCTCCTTTCAAACCAAAAGCGAATAAGTGAAAGTTATGTTCTTCAGACACCAGTCGGAGCCAGACTGAAGTTTTTTGCGGGAGCATGGAGAGCGAGAGATACGGACCTTTGGTCCCTCAAGATTGTGGAACAGGGGTACAAGATTCCCTTTTTGGTACCTCCTCCTCTATGCACGACTCCCAAGGATCTTTCTCCTTCGTATCAAGGGGAGAAACAGCAAATACTTTTCGATCTTCTAGATCAAATGATCGTGAAAAGAGCGGTGGAGCAGGTCGTAGACCTGGGGTCACCAGGATTTTACAACAGGCTTTTCCTGGTACCAAAGCAGTCGACCGGTTGGTGTCCAGTCCTAGACGTAAGCAGGCTGAATCTTTCCATAGAAAAGATAAAGTTCAAAATGGAGACGCCTCAGTCAGTTCTAAGAGCCTTGAGACCGGGCGACTGGATGGTGTCCTTGGACCTGCAGGACGCATACTTTCACGTTCCAATCCACCCTCTTTCAAGAAAGTATCTAAGGTTTGTTTTAAGAGACAAAGTCTGGCAATTCAGAGCCCTTTGTTTCGGCTTAAGCACGGCTCCGATGGTGTTTACAGTTCTAATGAAGAATGTAGCGAGATGGTTGCATTCTTCAGGAATAAGAGTATCTCTCTATCTCGACGATTGGCTCATCAGAGCGTCTTCAGAGGAGAGGTGTCTGAAGGACCTTCAGTTCACATTAGCCTTGGCGAAGTCCCTGGGACTTCTGGTCAACCTCGAAAAGTCGCATCTGACCCCGACACAGTCCATTGTGTATCTGGGGATTCAGATGGATTCAGTGGCTTTTCAGGCGTTTCCGTCCCAGGAACGACAGCTGCAAGGCTTAGAGAAAGTTTCAGCCTTCCTGGGGAAGGAAACTTGCTCAGTGAGGGAATGGATGAGTCTGCTGGGGACCATTTCCTCGCTGGAAAAGTTTGTTTCCCTGGGGAGACTGCACCTCAGGCCTCTCCAGTTTTTCCTTGCAGAGGAATGGAGGGTCAAGGAAGATCTAGATGCGACCTTGAAGATCTCCGAGTCAGTAAAACACCATTTAAGATGGTGGCTCGATCCTCAGAAGTTTCGAGAGGGTTTATCTCTAAAACTTCAGAGCCCCGACCTAGTGTTGTTTTCCGACACGTCCATTTCAGGTTGGAGAGCAACACTAGGAGGGGAGGAAGTGTCAGGCACCTGGAGGGGGGAACAGGTGTCCTGGCACATAAGTATCAAGGAACTAGCAGCGGTTTTCCTAGCGCTACAGTTCTTCAAAAGGAAGGTTGCATGCAAAGTTGTCCAGGTCAACTCGGACAACACCACAGCCCTGGCGTATTTAAAGAATCAGGGAGGAACACACTCCCGACCTCTGTTTTACTTAGCGAGGGAGATTCTGCTGTGGGCAAGCGCAAGGCGAGTGAGGATTCTTACGAGATTCATCGCAGGAGTCCAGAACGTCAGAGCAGACCTTCTCAGTCGACAGGTTCAGCTCCTGCCGACAGAATTGATTCTACATCAGGACGTTTGTCGAGAACTGTGGAAGTTATGGGGACGTCCTCTGGTCGACCTATTTGCGATGTCGAGGACAAAGAGGTTGCCTCTTTATTGCTCCCCTGTGTTGAGGAAGTTTGCGGCTTCAGAGGGGACGAGGTTGACTCTGATCGCCCCGATGTGGCCCACAAGAGAATGGTTCACGGAGGTAATGTCCTTCCTTGTAGACTTCCCAAGGACGTTGCCCTGGAGGAAAGATCTACTCAAACAGCCCCACTTTGAAAGGTATCACCAAAACCTCTCCGCTCTGGGTCTGACTGCGTTCAGACTATCGAAAAGTTGGCCAGAGCGAGAGGTTTTTCTAAAGCAACTTCGAAAGCGATCGCCAACGCAAGGAGGGCTTCATCACGAGCAGTTTACCAGTCTAAGTGGGCTTCCTTCAGGGCATGGTGTAGAAGGGAGGGAATTTCCTCTTCCACGACCTATGTGAGCCAAATAGTCGACTTTCTGTTATTCTTAAGGAATGTGCAGAAGTTAGCAGTCCCAACCATCAAGGGATATAGAAGTATGCTGTCAGCAGTGTTTCGACACAGAGGCCTAGATCTTGCTGACAACAGAGATATTCACGATCTCTTGAGATCGTTTGAAACATCTAAGATACCTCAGATGAGGCCTCCTTCCTGGAACTTAGATGTTGTTTTAAGACATCTAATGTCAAGTCCTTTCAAGCCTCTCTACGCAGCGTCTCTTAAGGATTTGACGAGAAAGGCTCTTTTCCTAACTGCTTTGGCGACGGCGAAGAGAGTTAGCGAAATTCAAGCCATTAGTGTACAAGTGGGCTTCAAAGGTGAGAACGCTGTTTGCTCTTTGAGTCCCACGTTCTTGGCCAAAAATGAGAACCCGTCTAACCCTTGGCCCAAGAGCTTCGATATAAAGGGTATGACGAACTTGGTGGGCCAAGAACCAGAGAGAGTCCTGTGCCCTGTCAGGGGTCTCAAATTTTATGTGCAAAGAACGAAGGAGGAAAGAGGGCCCTCAGGTAATCTCTGGTGCTCTGTGAAGAGACCTGATTTACCTTTATCTAAGAATGCTTTGGCTTTCTTTCTGAGAGACATTATAAAAGAGGCTCATTCATCTTGCCAGAAGACTGATTTGAGCCTCTTGCGAGTGAAAGCTCATGAGGTCAGAGCTGTAGCAACCTCGCTTGCCTTCCAAAAGAACATGTCAATCAAGGACATCCTTGATGCCACCTTTTGGAGGAGCAATTCTGTATTCGCCTCACACTATTTAAAAGATGTGAGAACGATATACGAGGACTGTTGTTCTCTAGGACCATACATTTCTGCAGACTCAGTTTTGGGGGCTGGAGGTAGCTCTTTTCCTATCCTCTAATTATGAGTTAGGTTTAGTTTTTAAATTTTGCATTTTTGGTTGTTGGTTAGATCTTTTGTGAAGATCTTCCATTCATTAGGTTAGTTTTCATGGGGTTTTGTCTAGTTGGTCAGGTGGTGGTCAGTTGCTTCATAGCCCTCATATGTATGGTACGATGGTCTAGTCACGTTGTGGGCACGCCCCCATTGACAGATCATCCGGAGCGCACCAGCACTACAGGTCTCTACCTCGCTGGCAACTCTGATTAAGCAGTAGCAGGCTTTGGGGACAGTAATCACGAAGTCAGCTATGCTAACAGGTGAGGAACCAAGATGTTTATCATCTACTTAATTTAGTTTCCTAAAATCCTATTCTGTCTCTTCCCACCATCCAAAGGTGGGATTCAGCTATATATATATATCTGACAGGAAAGTTTCATGAACAAAATGTTATTGTTATAATACAATTAAGTTTGTTCATACTTACCTGGCAGATATATATAATTAAGTGCCCACCCACCTCCCCTCAGGAGACAGTGGCACTAAGAAAATATGAATAGAAAATGGGAATGGTTCCTGATATCCGCCTCCTAGCGGCGGGAATGGGTACTACCACCTGGCCGCCCACTGCGTGTGCCGTGAGTTTTGAAATTCTGTCGGACTTCAGAAAATACAGCTATATATATATATATATATCTGCCAGGAAAGTATGAACAAACTTAATTGTATTATAACAGTAACATTTTTTTATGGATCATTGGACATGGAGCTATCCCCGCGCACCCCATCAACCGTAGAGCCCAGGGGTGGAGGGCCGCAAGTGTGGGGTCTTCCGCTCTTTTCCGAAGATTGATCCTCATTTGTGCTTGGTGCCGAGGGCGTGAATGCTCTTGGCCTGAGCCTTGTAACATTTGTGTATTTGGTCGGAGGTGCTGTGGGTACTGTACGAGGGTGGGAAGAGGCGTAGGCCTGCCAAGGAGTCGTCGGAAGCTCTCTGCTACTCCCTTGGTTCGGACACTGCGTCTTCTTTCCTGCCCCTGACTCAGCTCCCGCGTATGGCACCTTCCCCTTTGGGGGGGGTTTCGAGGTCCTTCTCTTCGCCTGATCCATCGAGCGTAGAGGAGGGCGCTCATTACCCCAACGTGCATTTGTATTCGGGGTCTTCCGTTCGCTCGAGGTGGGGCTCCCCAGCCCCCCCCCCCCCAAGGGGGAACCCCTCCTAATTACCCGACTGTTGCTTCCTCAGGGCTCCTGCTGCAGGGGATGACCTTGGCAAGGTGTGGGTGTCACTGGGATTTCAGGGCACGCCGAGCGTCCAGGGGCTGCTCCAGCATCTGGCGGGGGCTGTGCTGTTCACCCATGGAGCGGTGACCACCACTATACGATCTCGACTCCAGGGTACGCCGCCCCTCCTCACCTGGTTTACACCCCTCTCGTGATGTCTGTGACGCCAACGGCCGCCGTGCAGGGCCCGATCGCTGCCGTGCCGAGGAGGGGCGTGCCTCCCCCTTCCGGGTTCTTTGTGCTGCCAGCCCCGGTCTTCCGATGCCTGAAGAGCCCACCCCTGGACCTGCCGCCGGTACCCAGGATGTTGCTGGCTGCTGCCCCGTCTCCTGGAGCACCTGCCCTCACCTGTCCCTTCAACCTCCTTAGGCTACACCGGGAGGAACAAGGCAAACAAGAGTGACCGTAAGTGTGGAGGGGCTGGCAAGGACGAGTGACGCTTTCCAGACTCTTGGCCATCACCGCTGTTCACGTGACCGTCCATCTGGACCACGCATTCAAGAGAACAGGGCGCGCTCCCCCTTCGGTCCTCTTGAGAGGTTTCGGCCTCGACGAGGACTGGGACGCATCGGAAGACGGTATCGGCTCTCTCCTATCAGGTGCTCGCTCAGCCCCACGATAACATTTTCCCAGACTCTGAGCGGCCATCACCGCAAGGTGATGGCTGCTTGTACTTGCTTCTCCGACTGCTAGTTCCGCTGGGAAGGCGAACGTGTATCCAATTCCTCCCCCATTCCCTCTCTCCCTTCGGCTACGAGGGAAAGGGGAGGGATCCTGCAGAGCGTTCTCTATAGGATTCCACGTTGGGGACTGCGTTCCTGGGGGGACCTTCGGGTCCTACCGGACGTAAGTCCCCGTCGTTGAGGAAGGATCCAGCCCCATCCTCGATTTCTACGGGAATCGGGAGGACCACCAACTGATGATTGTCTGACTAATTCGGTGGGGGTTTCGCCGAGCACTTAGGATTCTTCGGAATTTCTAGCACTCTCAGAGTGTTCTGCTTTTCTACGATCTGCAAACACTTGGGCGAAACCACGGTCCAGAGTGGGCTAGACGAGAATCCCAGATAATTGTTACTACGATAATCGGGAATCTCGCTGAATGCTCGAATTCCTGGAATTTCTAGCGTCTGGAAGAAGCACTGCTGCTGAAGAAAGAATATCTCACAGTAGGCGGCCAACCCTGGGATAGAGAAGAATGGGTAGGAACATCCAGTTTGGCTTGAACTATCGTCTTCGGTATCCTGTTATCACCACTGAAGTCTTCCTTCGGGAAAACTTCTCCTTCACTCTCTTCATTAGAGAATGAAAGGTGTCGGCTTCCAATCCTTATTCTCATTCCTCGAATGGAAAAGGATTCAGGATGGAGGTCTTTGTACAGGAACCTACAAATATACTACGTATATTGCCCTCGTGACATGATTCTGTTAATCAGTTGAATTGTCTGAGGTGTAGGCACATACCGTAGTTAACTCTATGGAATGTGACCGAGACGAATAGTATCTTAATTGAACTGCAACTCGGGACTGCCTGCAACCTCCCAGGAGTTACCAGTTTTGATTTTCAGATACTTATGGTATTGTTACGACAACACCACCTCAGCGTTTGTATTCACCGAAATCCGTTTAGTTTAAAAGCAATTGCTCGAGCATATTTTTTCGAGCTCAATGGATCCAGCCGAACGCATTCCTTCGTGGAATGGATTACCTGGCAACTCAGGATGATGAGTGAGTGAGAGCTAATGGTGTATTGGGCTGCCTGCCGCAGCCCAGTACCAGCTGGCTCTCCGAGATGCACGGTCGGGTTATGTCTCTCTCCTCGACAATGATTGACTACCGAACTGTATCTCTGATTGACTGGGATTCTTGCATACATGAATGACCATCTCTACTGCATCGTCTTGGACATTGCGAGAATTTTCAGACAGAAATATCTCAATAGACTCTATCATCTTTCTGTTTACCGCACGGTAACAGAAGTCTGCAGCTTAGTCTCCCGCTGCATCGCACCTCTGCGATAATGCGGAATGATTTCTTCAGACATCTGAGTTTGTCTTCTAAATATATCTCGTATTTGTAGGTGTGCAATTGTTCATTGTTCACCCCAAATTACAGATGTATAACGGAAGACATCGCCTGTTCCCCGCCCTGCCAGCTCTACTTACAAGTATATTGTCCTCCCTGGATAACCTGAAAGAAGATGATGATTCAGCCCATGAGAAGCGGTTCTTCAGGCAGTATATCCCTGCGTTTTCATTACTGAAAAGCGCCCCGCTTTCATTGCAACTACGACTTCTCACCGAACAGCAATGCGTTTTCAGTCACTTGTAAGCACAGGCTCAGAATCTTGAGAATTACTTCTCTCGATTCGGCTGTGAAGACGTAGGTCTGCATTCACCTTCCACCTTCGTCTTCAACGGCGCATAGTGTTGTTTCTCCTTAGCTGAGAGTAAACTACTATGAGAACTTCTGTATTGCCATCAGGGACTTCGGTCTCTAGAAGGCAATTGACTTACGCCTTGTGGGCACATACCTTGAGAGAATCATCACCTCGCCTTCCGGTATCATTGGCAACAAATAGACGATTTGTATGGTCTCTCGGCATACCCCATTAAAGGCGAAGGTCACGTGACTTGCTCAGATGCTTGGACAGCTTGCCTCACACTACTGAACGCAGTCAGTCGGCAGCTGTCAAGCGTCCAAGTCAGTTACGAGCTACGCTGTGGACTTAGTTCGGATTGTTCCAGATCAATCATTACTTCGTCCTACTAGCTTGTTCCAGTACCCATGCCATCGATACCCACCATGGAGTGTCGGTGTCCTATACACCACGGAGACGGAGAGACTTCGCCGCAGGGGGATACGAGACCACGAGAGACTTTGCTGCAGACGGATAGACCAGTATGGGTACTGGACATCACCGAAGATCATGTCAAGAAAGAGGGATAGGTCATAGCGACTATTCACTTCTTTCCCTCTGAATAAGGGAACTGCATGGCTTTTTCCTGCGACGTCAAGCATCCAGGGGATTGGGATCTGTGACGCTCGATTTTGTACTGAACTTCGTAGCGAAGACTCAGAATCCTTCGGTCCCTGCCGATCGGTTCAAGTCTTTCACAATCCCCTCCCTAATGGACTTCACCGACTTCGATGCAAAGGAGATGCTGCTTTGTCCTGTGAGGGCGCTACGGCGCTATCTGAAGAGAACTCGGCACCTCAAGCCTGAGTGTCGACGCCTCCTCGTTAGCACCGGGATGACCAAGAAAGAAGTATACAGAACACTCTTTTTTTCTGGCTGCGTGAGGTGATGAGGAGGGGGTACGAAGCTGATGGTAGCGACGACTTCTGTACCCTTCGTCCGAGAGCCCACGAAGTCAGAGATTTTGGTTCTTCCTTTGCGTTCCGCAAGAACTTCTCCATGGCGCAGGTACTGAAGGCAGGGGTCTGGTCCAACCAGACCACCTACACCTCCTTCTACCTTCAGGATATAGCCCATAGGTCCTTGGACACTTTCCTTAGGACCCGTGGTGGCTGCTCAACACGTTGTTTAGCTTACCCAGCATCCGAGCAGACAGAACAGCATCGCATCCTTGTGTGACTGCATGAAGGGATAGGTGAATGAGAATGTGACTAGCCTTCTCTTCCCCATCTTTTTCTCTCCCTCTACCTGTGGGCAGAGGGAGAGGCGATGCAGGTAAGCTACTCAACCGAGCCCCATCCTATCCCTTTCATCAGGGATAGGAGCGATTATCCACCACTTCCTTCAACAAGGTGGGGGAAGTGGAAGCCAACAAGAGACAACCCATGACTTCATCTTGCCTCTTGCAATAGGAACAAGTTCTTGCTTGCTAGTTTTAAGAGGTACGCTTGCCTCCCTCTTATTACTTGGGTCCAGAGGTCTGACAATTGATCCTGCGGTACATACCCCGATCAATTGGGCAGAGGCTAGGATCCCTCCCTCTGCTCTTATGACCAGGGAGGGAATCCAAGGTTGGGCGAACACCAGTCTGTTCTTAAGACTCAGATTCCACCCACTAAGAAGTGAGTCTTCCTATTGTTAAAGGACCGATGGTTTGTATTACGTATCGGAACAAATGGCATTTTGTCGAAAATTACATTTTTGTAAATGCAACTTACCCAGCAGATATATACTTAGCTGTAGACTCCGTCGTCCCCGACAGAATTTCAAAACTCGCGGCACACGCGTCAGGTAGGTCAGGTGATCTACCATTCCCGCCGCTGGGTGGCGGGATCCGGAACCATTCCCGTTTTCTAATCAGATTTTCTCTGTCGCCGGTACCGACAACATCTGTTGTTGGTTCCTCCTGCTCGAATTTCTGCTCGCTTGCCGAGGATTAATATTGGATTGACCTTTGGTGACGTATTGTTTTCTCTGGCTTGGCATACGCTTTTTGTGGACAGTTTTGGATTTTGGATAGGATTTTTCTTTCACGATGTCTGACGCTAACGCTACACCTTTGTTTAGAGTGTGTGTAAGAGTGGATTGCAAAGTTAGGGTACTGAAAGCATCGGTAGACCCGCATACGGTATGTACGAAATGTAGAGGGTCTGAATGTTCATTTAATAACACTTGTGCGGAATGTGAAAGATTGACAGAGCAAGAGTGGAAGAATTTAACTTCTTACATTAGAAAGTTAGAGAAAGATAGAGCTAGAAAGGCTTCTGCAAGGAGCTCAAGTAGGTCTTGTTCTTTTGAACCTGAAGTAGAGGCTAACATTGTAGTTTCTAATATTTCACCTGTAACCTCAGCCCCTTCTCCCTGTATTGAATCTAAGGATTCGTCTTCAGAGATGGAGACTATGAAGTCCTCCATCAGGAAGCTACAGGCTCAGCTAAGGGCAATGGAATCGAAAGGTAAGAGTGACAGTGACATGTGAGTGTTCCCAGTGCAGTGGAGCGGCTCCGCATTGCTCCTAGGCCTAGACCTCTTTCAAACTCCCAGGAACTTGGGAGGAGGAATGTCGACAGCCGCAAGGAGGATGTGGAGCATCCCCAACGGTCAGGCGTCCCTTCGGTAGATCCTGAAGAAGCGTCCCAGGCTACCTTGGATAGCCGCAGAAAAGGCATCCTAAGAGAGTGTTTTTTGGCGTTGGATTCTTCTTCGCCTAAGCGTGGCTGGAGTTCGGCCTCGGAGTCACGCCCCTTGAAGAGAGCTTGGAATTCTGCTAGAGGAGACGCCTTCAATTTGAGCCCTGAGCGCTTCCCTGAGGATTTTCCTTCAGGCAGTAAGAAGGCTAGACGACCTTCCCCTGCTCCACAAGATCCTATGAAGCTGTTCCTCATAAGCCTAAGAACAGTTGTCCTCCCTGGTAGGCTCCTTCTCTAAGGATTCTTCTCGTAGGAAGGACGTCTCTCTTCAAGTGAAGAGCTCTAAGAGACTTCCCGCTGGTAGCAAGCGCTCCTCTCTGTTTAGAAGGGAACTCTCTGATTCGTCCAGGCACTCTTCTCCAGACCGGAGAGCCCCTTCTAGCAGGCGCACTTTGCCCGATAGGCGCTCACATTCACCCTATAGGCACTCTTCTCCTCCTGCCAGATGCTCTCCATGAAGTAGACAATTTGAGCCTTACAGGAGCTCCTCTGCGCGCAGGCCCAAAGATGTCAACCTTTCTCCTGTCAGGCGCCAGTATCCCAGCAGTAGCCGTTCTCCTAGGAGGTGCCAAGTACTAGGTCCACATAAGGATCAGGATTCGCCCAGGACCGACTCATCAGTTGAGCGCCAGGAACCCAGTAGGCGCCAGGATCACGGCAGGCGCCAAGAGCCTAGCAAGCGCCAGGATCCCGTCAGGCGCCAGGAGCCTAGCAGGCGCCAGGATCCCGGCAGGCACCAGGAGCCCAGCAGGCGCCAGGAGCCTCCCAGGCGCCAGGAACTCAACAGAACCCCTTCTCATGTAAGGAGCTCTCCAGTGCTTAAGAACCCCTCTCCTCTCAAGAGACAGGAGCCTTCCAGTATCTCTTCTCCTTTTAAGAGCCCCCATGCAGCTAGTGGCAGCAAGCGTAGGACTCATGACAGGCGCACTCCTTGACGTGACAGGAGTCCTCCTTCTCAGAACCGCTCCCCTACGAAGTGCTCTTCCACAGCTGGAGTGTTCGAGGAGGTTTCTGATGAGGATTTGCCAGTGGACGCGGTGGTGTCCGACTATAAGAGACTTTCTTCACTTTTACTCAAGGAGTTTGGAGATACTCTTCAGCCAGCTGATCCTCCCTCTCCAGGATCTTTCCTTTCGAGCACCAAGTCTCCTAAATCCTCCTCATTTGTGAAGATGTGCCCTACCCTTTGCATGAAGAAGGCTTTTAAGGGTTTTGGGGAATAGCTTCAATCCAAGAGAGAAGCGGGCAAGACGGTGTTTTCCTGCCCACCTTCCAAGCTGACGGGTAAACCAGGAAGATGGTACGACACCAAGGAGCTGATGGGCTTAGGACTTCCCTCATCGGCAGACGCAGACTATGCCTCTCTTGTTGATTCATCCAGGAGGCGCTCTCTCCTTTCAGCAAAGGCAACTTGGGGGATGTGCGAGCTAGACCATCTTCTCAAAGGCCTTTTCAGGACACTAGAAGTGTTTAACTTTATGGACTGGTCCCTGGGAGCACTAGCTAAGAGAGCGCAGGACCCGGACTTCGTCAGTATGGAGGAGCTGTCGAGCGTCTTGGCTTGCCTTGATAGAGCTGTGATGGATGGTTCTTTAGAAGTTGCTTCCCTCTTTGGTTCCGGGATCTTGAAAAAGAGGTCTGTCTACAGCTCCTTCTTTACCAAGTCAGTATCGCCTTATTGTACTCGCCTCTTTCGAGCCACCTTTTTCCCCAGGACACAGTCAAGGATATCGCCAAGTCTTTAGCGGGAAAAGCCATGCAGGACCTCCTGACCCAATCTGCTAAGAGGTTTAGACCTGCAGTTCCCATTGCCAAGAAAGAGAGAGCGCCCCTTCAGCAGCCCTTTCGGGGAGCCTCCTCGTCGAGTCTCTCTCAGAGGTCGGAGGCCGGATCAGAGAGGAAGACCTTCCAGAAGACCTTTCGGGAAAGCAAAGTGAACAGAAGTCCTCCAGACAACGGTAGGCGCCAGACTGATGAACTTTGCCAGAGTCTGGGGGCAGAGAGGGGCGGACAGCTGGACCCTCTCAATCCTCGAGAGAGGATACTTGATCCCCTTCAGGGAGAAACCTCCCTTAACAACAACTCCAAAGGAGTTAACGGCAAAGTACAAAGATCCTGTCCGGAGTCAAGCTCTTCTGCAAGCAGTAGACCTAATGCCAAAGAAAGAAGCCATAGAACTGGTGCAAGAGCTCCATTCCCCAGGTTTCTACAATCGGCTATTCCTAGTGCCAAAAGCTTCGGGAGGGTGGAGGCCGGTTTTAGATGTAAGCGCGCTGAACTTCTTCGTGATAAAGAAGAAGTTCTCGATGGAAACTACTTCCTCTGTTCTTTCTGCACTTCGTCCAGGGGACTGGATGGTGTCCCTGGACCTTCAAGATGCATATTTCCATGTGCCAATTCATCCAGCATCAAGGAAATATCTAAGATTCGTGTCTCAGGGAAGAGTTTTCCAATTTCGAGCGCTGTTCTTCGGACTGTCGATGGCCCCTCAAGTCTTTACGGGCATCCTGAAGAATGTAGCGCATTGGCTACATTTAGAAGGAATAAGGATCTCCATGTACTTAGATGACTGGCTCATACGGGCCAAATCAAAGGTTCAATGTCTGGAGGACCTCAATCACTCTAAAGTTGAATCAGTCTCTGGGACTCCTAGTCAACCCCGAGAAGTCCCAGCTGGATCCCCAGCAAAGCATTGTCTATCTGAGGATTCAGATGGATTCTCGGGGTTTTCTAGTGTCTCCATCACAGGAAAGAAGAGAACGCTACCTAGCAAAGGATGCAGCCTTTCTAAAGAAAGAATATTGTTTCTCGAGGGATTGAATGAGTTTCTTTAGGAAGGCTGCACCTCAGACCCCTTCAGTTTTACCTGAGGGAGAGATGGGATCAGAGGTCCCAAGATCTAGGAGACTCCTTCCATCTGACGGACGAGATCAAGGAGGATCTCCGCTGTTGGTTGGATCCACAGAAGCTCAGCAAAGGAATCTCTTCACTTACAGAGCCCTCTCCGAGCGTTGTTTGCAGACGCGTCGGAGTCAGGATGGGGAGCAACGCTGGGCACGGAAGAAATGTCAGGCACCTGGAAGGGAGAACAGGTGTCCTGGCACATAAACAAGAAGGAGTTAAAAGCCATTCATTTGGCACTCATTCACTTCCAGAAGCAGATCTCAGGATCTGTCATTCAGATCAACTCGGACAATACGACAGCCCTAGCCTATATCCGGAAACAAGGAGGAACGCATTCATTCTCCCTTTACGAGACAGCGAAGGAGTTGCTGCTATGGGCACAGGAGAAAAAAATCTCTCTTCTTACCAGGTTTGTGCAGGGAGAAAGAAACGTCCGTGCAGATCTGCTAAGCAGGAAAGATCAAGTCCTCCCCACAGAGTGGACCCTCCATCCACAAGTTTGCGATCAGCTGTGGGAATTATGGGGAAGACCAAATTTAGACTTGTTCGCAACCAATTGGAACAAGAGACTGGAGAATTATTGCTCCCCGATTGCAGACCCAAGAGCAATAGCCATAGACGGCCTCCTGCTGGACTGGGCGGGCGTAGACGGGTACGCTTTTCCCCCTTTCAAGCTAGTAGGGGAGGTAATAAGGAAGTTTGCTTCCTCAGAAGGAGCGAAGCTGTCGTTAATTGCTCCCTTCTGGCCAGCCCTAGACAGGGTTACAGAGGTACTGGAGTGGATAGTGGATCCTCCCAGGTCGCTCCCACTAAGGAGCGATCTTCTCAGACAGCCCCACTTCGACAGATATCACAAGAACCTCCCCGCTCTAAGTCTGACTGCCTTCAGACTGTCGAAGGACTCGTTAGAGCGAGGGGATTTTCACGCGAGGCTTCAAAAGCTATCGCAAGAGCCAGGAGACCATCCACATTACGAGTGTACCAGTCGAAGTGGGAGGTGTTTAGAAGATGGAGCAAGGCTCAGAAAGTATCCTCTTCCAGTACCTCTGTAATGGACATCGCTGATTTTCTCCTTTACTTAAGGAAAAAATGTAATCTGGCCGTATCAACGATTAAAGGCTACAGAAGCATGTTTTCAGGCATAGAGGCCTGGATGTTTCAGACAACAAGGATCTGCATGATCTTATTAGGTCTTTCGAGACCTCGAAAACCCAGACACATAGGAACCCTAGTTGGAACTTGGATGTGGTCCTTAAATACCTCATGACTGATAAGTTCGTACCTTCTCATAAATCTTCCTTTAGAGACTTGACGAAGAATTCGTTGTTCCTGTTCGCTCTAGCAACAGCAAAAAGGATAAGTGAGCTATAAGCATTGGAAGGCAGGGTTGGCTTTAAGAAGAACTCAGCTAATTGCTCATTCAAGCCACTCTTCTTAGCGAAGAATGAAAACCCTTCCAAGCCGTGGCCAAGAAGCTTTGAAGTGAAAGGGCTTTCCTCTATTACAGGGAAAGAGCTAGAGAGGACTTTGTGTCCTGTGAGAGCCCTCAAGTTTTACTTACAAAAGAAGACTCAACTAGGAGGTACAGAAGAAAGCCTCTGGTGCTCGGTCAAGGATCCGAAGAGACCTATTTCGAAGAACGCACTAACGTTTTTCATTAAAGATGTAATTAAGGAGGCTCATCTCTCCTGTGGTGACGAGCACTTTAAGCTCCTCAGAGTGAAGGCGCATGAAGTGAGGGCCATAGCAACCTCAATGGGTTTTCACAAGACGTGGTCTCTCCAGGCTCTTATAGAGTCCACATACTGGAAATGTAACTCTGTCTTCGCTGCTCATTACTTAAAGAGACGTGAGGGTTACATATGAGAAGTGCTTCTCACTCGGAGCTTACGTATCCGCGGATTCAGTGCTGGGAAAAGGAGCTGAGGTTGATCCTCTTTAGTTTAGCTTAATTTTTTCTATTTTAGCTTTTGTGGTGTTTGTTTTTATGGTCGATTGAAAGAGGGTATAGGAAGAACCCCCTTTCAATTCCTAGCTCTAACATTGTTAGGATGGTCAGGTGGTTGGGATTGACTTTATGCTCCTCGTTTTTTGGTAATTAAAAACCTAAAGCTCTGTCATGTAAGAGGGCTAGCCCCCATTGATATGATACAGGTCAAGGCTCTGTCATATAAGTGGGTCAGCCCCCATTGACACGATCCATATAAGGCTCTGTCGCGTAAGTGGGCTAGCCCCCATTGACATGATCCAGAAGGGCTATTCAGTTATAGGTCCCTACCTCGCTGAAGCTCTTGAGGCATGCAGACTCATAGACAGTAATCATGAAGTCTTCTGCCCAAACCAGGTAAGAACCAAGGATGATATATCCTACAACATATGTTGTTTCCTGTTTTTATTTTGTAGTTAGCTGTCTCTTGCCCTCCACCAAGGGTGCCAATCAGCTAAGTATATATCTGCTGGGTAAGTTGCATGTACAAAAATGATATTGTTAAGATACAATAAAGTTTTGTACATACTTACCTGGCAGATATATACGATTAATGGCCCACCCAGCCTCCCCTCAGGAGACAGGTGGAAGAGAAAATCTGATTAGAAAACGGGAATGGTTCCGGATCCCGCCACCCAGCGGCGGGAATGGTAGATCACCTGACCTACCTGTCGCGTGTGCCGCGAGTTTTGAAATTCTGTCGGGGACGACGGAGTCTATAGCTAAGTATATATCTGCCAGGTAAGTATGTACAAAACTTTATTGTATCTTAACAATATCATTTTTCCTAACTATACAAACCTGAGGTCCTTTACATATAGTCCCACCTCATGCCACCCCTCACTCTGCGTTTTTCCTGGGCTTAAAGCAAAAGGGATTCTTCACCTCCCAGTCGCGCGGTGCACACCCTGTCGGACAAGCAGTTAACTACCGAACTCCCTTGTTCGAAGCTTACGACCGTTCCAGCTGCCGCTAGTTACCTTCCTATTGTTAAAGGCCCTCAGGTTTGTATAGTTAATAAAATGCAATTTTATACATTCAACTTCCCTGTCAGATATATACTTAGCTATAGACTCTGTCGTCCCCGACAAAAATTCGAATTTCGCGGCACACGCTACAGGTAGGTCATGTGATCTACCGCCCTGCCGCTGGGTGGCAGGAATAGGAACCATAACCGTTTTCTAATTCAGATTTTCTCTGTCGGCTGGGCCATCAACATTGTTGTTGTTCCTCCTGACTTGATTTTCGTGTTTCATCGCTATTGATCTTCTAGACTGGTTTAATTGGTGACATATTGGATCTTTGGTTGGGCATACACTTTTGTGGACTGTTAATTGGATTTGGATTTGGATTTTTCTCATAATGTCGTACTCTAGCTTTTCAGTTAGAAGACTGTGTGTGAATGAGGGATGTACGGTGAGGCTACCGAAAGCTTCGGTAGACCCTCACACGGTTTGTAAGGGGTGTAGGCAGAATGAATGCTCTGTAACTAACACCTGTAATGAATGTGTAGATTTGAATGAGGAAGAGTGGAAGACTAAATTCCTATTTAAGGAAATTAGATATGGATAGGGCTAGGAAGGCTTCCTCCAGAAGCGTAAGTAGGTCTCGTTCTAATGAGCCAATTAGTGTAGCACCTAATCCTTAACTTATAATTACTTCCTCATGTACTACAAAGACTGCAAATCCTGCAACGTAAATTGCAGATCTAAAAGCTGCCCTCAAAAGGATGGAGCTTCAAATGCAAGCTCTACAAGGTAAGCACAGTGAAAGTGACGTAAGTGTTCACAGTGCAGTGGAGGGTGCGTCTGATCGGCTTCATCTCGCTCCCAGGCCTAGACCTCTTTCAAGCTCCCAGGCCCAGAGGAGAAGGAATGTCGACAGCCTTACAGAGGTGATGGAGAATCCCCACCGATCAGGCGTCCCCTCTGCAGATTCTGTGGCGTCCCGAACTGCCAAGGATAGCTATAGGAAAAGCATCCTAAAAAAGTGCTTCTCGTCATCAGATTCTTCGCCTCAAAGAAAGGGCTGGAGTTCAGACGAACTTTCACGCCCCTTGAAAACGAGTTGGAAAGCTCCAACTTTGGATTCAAGCCCAGAATGTTTTCATGAAGAATCACCTTGTGAAAGGAAAAGAGCTAAGAGTGCCATTGTTACACCAGCTCTCAACTCGGAGTCTCCTACCTCCTCTAGACCTCCTTCACCGCTCTCGGACAAGGAAGAAGAGAATACAGCTACTAAGATTCTCTTAAAAATGCAGGAGCAGATCTCCTCTTTAGTAGGAGTTCTAAAAAAAGGATAAAGAGATCGACGGGAAGAACAGACGTTTCTGGCACAAAACTTACGTACTCTACTCCTCGGATAGGAAGCAGGAGAAAAGAGCTAAAAGTGCCAAAAGCACCAACCTGGCGAGAAGCGCCAGAAGAGCCAGAAGCGCCAGAAGAGCCAGCCTGGCGCAATGCACCAGAAGCGCCAGCCTGGCGCAATGCGCCAGAAGCGCCAGCCCGGCGCCAGGCGCCACAATCGGCATCCAAATGGCAGACACGAGGATCTTCCATTGTTCAAAGAGACATGAACCAAGAGGCTTCTTTTAGCTTTGAACAGGATCAGCCTTCTCCTGACAGGGACTCTAGATGTCGCACAGGCAGCTGTAGCCCCTGTTGGGATAGAGCTTTTCCTGTTAAGAGTGTTCTGAAAGGACATCCTTCTTCTGACAAGAGAGAGAGATGTCGCACAGGCGGCCATCACTCTTGCCAGGAGAGAGATTATGATAGAGTCTTTTCGCAGGATCAGCCTCTCCCTAGCAAGGATGCAAGTTGTCGCACAGGTGGCCGTCGCTCTTGCAAGGGTGGTCTAGATGCTGCGAGAGACTCGTCTCCTATAGATAAGAGACACTCCTCTTCGGTTGATCGCTCTTCCCCTATGGGGATTGAACAAGAGTTAGATGTTTCAGACTATAAGACTTTAACAGCCCTTTTACTTCAAGAGTTCGGAGATTCTCTGAGTCCTGCCGCGCCTCCTTCGCCTAGATATTTGTTCACGAGTACCAAGATCTCGAAATCGTCCTCCTTAAAGATGAGACCGACCATTTCTATGAAGAAAGCTCTGCGATTTGTTGGAAACTGGTTTAAATCTAAGGAGGAGGCGGTGAAAACCGTCTTTGCCTGCCCTCCTTCCAAACTATCAGGAAGGAGAGGTATTTGGTATGAGACAAGAGAATCGTTGGGTCTTGCTCTACTGACCTCGGCCGAAGCAGACTTTTCGAATCTGGTTGACTCTTCGAGGAGGCAAGCATTGTCATTAGCTAAAACCACATGGGGGACTTCAGAAATGGACCATCTCCTCAAGGGATTGTTCCATGTCTTGGAAGTATTTAACTTCTTAGACTGGTCCCTTGGGGTTTTGGCCAAGAAAACTCAGGATACGGAGTTTCTGAGCCCCAAAGTCCTTCATAGTGTTTTGACCTGTATGGACAAAGCAGTCCAGGACGGATCAGGAGAAGTGGCCTCGCTCTTCGGAACGGGAATATTAAAGAAAAGGACTTTGTTTAGCTCCTTCCTAACAAAAGCAGTCACGCCTATCCAGAGGTTGTCACTGCTTTACGCACCACTTTCGGACCAACTGTTCCCTTTTCAGTTAGTAAGGGACATTTCCCATTCACTGACTGAGAAGGCCACACAAGATCTTTTGGTCCAATCCACAAAGAAAGCGAGGACCTCCGTGCCTACTATGAAGAGAGAGTCACGTACCCCTCAGCAGCCCTTTCGAGGGAGTTCCTCTTCTCGACCCACCTCGAAGAAGAGAGGAATGGCGAAAAGAGGAAGGTCTGCATTCAGACCTATCAAGAAATCAAAGTGATATTTCAGTCCTTCAAGGGCCGGTAGGAGCCAGACTTCTGAAATTTTCAGAAGAATGGACTGTGAGAGAGGCAGACAGCTGGTCCCTCTCCAAAGTGAGGAAAGGATATCGTATCCCCTTTCGAGACAGACCTCCCTTAACGACGACCCCGAGGGAACTGTCGGCGAAGTACAGGGACCCTGCCATGAGAGAAATGCTTTTGCACCTTGTAGAACAGATGTTACAAGAGGAGGCCATTGAATTGGTCCGGGATCCGCACTCCCGAGGCTTCTACAACCGTCTTTTTCTAGTTCCGAAATCCTCGGGGGGGTGGAGACCGGTTCTGGATGTGAGCGCATTGAACTGATTCGTAGAGAACACAAAGTTCTCTATGGAAACATCCAAATCGGTTCTTGCGGCTCTCCGTCCCGGAGATTGGATGGTCTCCCTGGATCTGCAAGATGCTTACTTTCATGTTCCCCTGCATCCCGCATCGAAGAAATATCTTTGCTTCATGATGCAGGACAGAATTGTTTAATTCAGGGCCCTGTGCTTCGGCCTATCTACAGCTCCTCAAGTTTTCACGAGCCTAATGAGGAACGTGGCGAGATGGCTACATCTAAAAGGGATAAGCATATCACTCTATCTAGACGATTGGCTCATAAGAGCAAAGTCGGAATATCAGTGCTTGAAGGACCTGGAGACGACATTAGAACTGACGCAATCACTCGGACTACTCGTAAACCTCGAGAAATCACAAATGATCCCCAGACAGAACATGATCTATCTGGGGATTCAGATGTATTCTCGGGGTTTTCGAGCTTTTCCATCGCAAGAGAGAATTGCTTGAGGCTTGGAAAAAGTCTCGAACTTCTTAAGGAGAGAACGAAGCTCAGTGAGGGAATGGCTCAGCCTCTTGGGTACCCTTTCCTCGTTGGAGCAGTTCGTTTCCCTAGGAAGATTGAACCTCAGACCTCTGCAGTTCTACCTGAGAAGAATGTGGAATCAGAAGACAGGAGAATTGTCAGATTCGTTTCCCATTCAACAGGAGATAAAGTCTCACCTGAAGTGGTGGTTAACCACCTTGAGAAGAAACGAAGGAGTGTCCCTTTTGATTCGGAACCCTCTCTTAGTGTTGTTTTCTGACGCCTCGGAAACAGGATGGGGAGCAACATTTGGTCCAAAGGAAGTGTCAGGTACCTGGACAAAGGAACAGGTAACATTGCACATCAATGCGAAGGAACTCCTGGCTATCCATCTAGCCCTGAAGTACTTCGAATCGGAAGTCAGAGGAGTGGTAGTCCAAGTCAACTCGGACAATACCACTGCTCTGGCTTACATCCGAAAACAGGGGGGCACTCACTCTTTCTCTCTATACGAGATTGCAAGAGCTCTATTGATCTGGACGGAGGAATGGGGCATAATACTCCTAACAAGATTTGTTCAAGGAGTAAGAAATGTAAGAGCAGACAGGTTGAGCAGGAAGAACCAAATACGTCCAACAGAGTGGACACTCCACTCAGAAGTCTGCCAAGAACTTTGGTCCCTCTGGGGGAAACTGCAGATAGACCTGTTTGCCATGTTCCTCTCCAGGAGGATGGACAACTTCTGCTCACTGGAAGATCCCAGAGCCATAGCGATCGATGCTCTCCTCATGGATTGGTCAGGCATAGACGCCTACGCCTTTCCCCCATTCAAGTTGCTGGGAAGTGCTAAGAAAGTTTGTTGCATCAAAGGGAACAAAACTGACTCTCATTGCTTCCCTGGCCTTCCCGAAGCTGGTTCACAGAGGTACTGGAATGGACGGTGGACTTCCCCAGATCTCTTCCCGAAAGGACAGATCTGCTCAGACAGCCCCACTTCGAGAGGTTTCACAAAAGCATCCACGGTCTCTCCCTGACTGCCTTTCGACTATCGAAAGACTGGTCAGAGCGAGAGGCTTTTCTAGGAAAGCTGCAAGCGCAATCGCTAGAGCCCACAGGTCCTCTACCCTGCGGGTCTACCAATCGAAGTGGGAAGTCTTCCGTAGATGGTGTAGGTCGAAGAAGCTGTCCTCATCCAATACCTCTGTGAGCGAAATCGCCGACTTTCTTCTTTTCTTGAGGGAAGAATCTAAGTTGGCTGTATCCACTATAAAAGGATATAGACGCATGCTTTCAGCTGTATTCAGGAACAGAGGCCTGAATATAGAAGAGAATAAAGATCTTCATGATCTCATTAGGTCTTTCGAGACCACCAAATTGAGATCTTCTCTCCCTCCGAGTTGGAACCTGGATGTGGTCCTCAAGTTCTTGACTTCCAACAGGTTCGAACCTCCAGATAAAAGCTCGTTTAGAGATCTTACGAGAAAGTGCATATTCCTTTTGGCCCTCGCAACTGCCAAGAGGGTCAGTGAATTGCATGCTTTAGATTCTCGGGTGGGATTTAAAGAAGACTCTGCAGTGGTTTCTTTTCAACATCTATTCCTGGCTAAAAACGAGAACCCTTCTAAACCTTGGCCTAGAAGTTTCAAAGTCAAGGGACTCCCTCCCCTCGTAGGTAGAGAGTTGGAAAGGTCTCTTTGCCCAGTCAGGGCGCTGAAGTTTTATCTAAAAAAGAAGACACAACTTCAGGGATGTCGCCAGAGTCTCTGGTGTGCAGTAAGAAACCCCAAGAGACCTATGTCAAAGAACGCACTGGCGTTCTTTGTCAGGAATGTGATAACAGAAGCTCACATGAATTGCCAAGAGAACTCCTTAAAGCTGCTTAGGGTTAAAGCTCATGAAGTTCATGCAGTTGCAACTTCCCTATCTTTTAGTAAGAATATGTCTATGAGGGACATTTTAGCAGCGACATATTGGAGATGTAACTCAGTATTTGCACCCCATTACTTAAAGGATGTAAAAGTAACATACGAGAAATGTTTTTCTCTTGGTCCGTATGTATCAGCGGATACTATGCTGGGACAGGGAGTGGAGACTGATCCTTAAATAATTTTTGTTTTTTGTTCTTTAATGATTATTTTTGTAACAAAATTGGTGTTGAGTTTTTTGGGTTGTTTGAAAGGATGTTTTGGGATGACTCCTTTCCCAATCGTATAACTAACCCCGGTGATAGGATCAGGTGATCGGGGATCGTGTCCGTGCTCCTTTATAAATGCCAATTAGGCAAGGTGTTTGTCTGTAAGTGGATAGGACCCCCTTGACAAAGATCCTAAGTTTCTTGTCGAGTAAGTGGATAAGACCCCATTGACAGACCATCCAAGAACTCTTAGCAGGTCCACTACCCTCGCTGAGGCTCTTGAAGCGATGCAGGCTCCTAGGCAGTAAGCCATAAGTCTTTCACTAACACAGGTAGGAAACAAGGTTTTTTTTTTTTATTTTTACTACAACGTTGTTGTTTACCCTGCTATTCAGTAATGCCTGTCTCTTACCCTCCGCCAAGGTGCCAATCGTATACTAACCCCGGTGATAGATCAGGTGATCGGGATCATGTCGTCCGCTCCTTGATAAATGCCATTAGGCAAGGTGTTTTGTCATGTAAGTGGATAGGACCCCATTGACAAAGATCCTAAGGTTCTGTCGAGTAAGTGGATAAGACCCCATTGACAGACCATCAAGAACTCTTAGCAGGTCACTACCTCGCTGAGGCTCTTGAAGCGATGCAGGCTCCTAGGCAGTAGCCATGAAGTCTTTCACTAACACAGGTAGGAACCAAGGTTTTTTTTTTTATTACCTACAACGTATGTTGTTTACCTGTCTATTCAGTAAATAGCTGTCTCTTACCCTCCGCCAAAGGTGCCAATCAGCTAAGTATATATCTGACAGGGAAGTTGAATGTATAAAAATGTTATTGTCATGATACAATAAAGTTTTATACATACTTACCTGGCAGATATATACGATTAAATGGCCCACCCAGCCTCCCCTCAGGAGACAGGTGGAAGAGAAAATCTGAATTAGAAAACGGGAATGGTTCCTATTCCTGCCACCCAGCGGCAGGGCGGTAGATCACCTGACATACCTGTAGCGTGTGCCGTGAAATTCGAATTTCTGTCGGGGACGACGGAGTCTATAGCTAAGTATATATCTGCCAGGTAAGTATGTATAAAACTATTGTATCATGACAATAACATTTTTCGACAAATCGCCATTTTTGCTTTTGGCCGTCTTCCGATGAAGATGTGTGTTTGCGAGCTCTTGCTGACTGGTAGTTGATCATTTTTCCCGGTGGGATCTTTCTGGTTTATTTTTGTATTTTAAATAAAAATGGATATATGGTGTTTGATATTAATATTAAATTCAATTAATATACAAATTCACTTTGTTCCGACACGTAATACAAACTCTCGGTCCTGTACATAGGGAAAATACTTACAGCGCCAGCTGGACTGGTAGTAAGCTTTCTAACAAGGTATATTGGTAGTAACTACTTGTCCGAAAGTCGGGAGTACCGCCCGACTGGAGGGTAAACATTCATTTTGCTGACTGGTAGTTGATCATTTTTCCCGGTGGGATCTTTCTGGTTTATTTTTGTATTTTAAATAAAAATGGATATATGGTGTTTGATATTAATATTAAATTCAATTAATATACAAATTCACTTTGTTCCGACACGTAATACAAACTCTCAGTCCTGTACATAGGGAAAATACTTACAGCGCCAGCTGGACTGGTAGTAAGCTTTCTAACAAGGTATATTGGTAGTAACTACTTGTCCGAAAGTCGGGAGTACCGCCCGACTGGAGGGTAAACATTCATTTTGCTTTCGGCCGCTGTCAGATGAGGACGTGTTGTTCACCTCTCTGCCCACTATTGTTATGAGCCTTTCAATACGAAGTTGTTCCGATACGAATACAAACCATCGGTCCTTTAGAATAGGAATGTAACTTGCGGCAGCTGGAACCGATCGTAAGCTTCGAACAAGGGAGTTCGGTAGTTAACTGCTTGTCCGAAAGTCCGCGCACCTTTCGACTGGGAGGTGAAGATCCACTTTGCTTTCGGCCGCGCTGGGTGACAGATGTGTTCTCCACTTCTCTCTGCCCGCCTTTCGTCGTATGCTTTGTTTCTTCAATCTTGGTTTGTTATTCTTGTGTGATTGTGTAAAATACTGTAAGTACTTGTGCTTTTGTATTTTATTACTATTATTATGGATTCTCATGAACTGGAGAGTTCCCCACGCACCCCCATCAGCCGCAGGATTTGCCCTGGTGTGGAGGGCCGTAAGTGTGGGGCCTTCCGCTCCTTCTTGGAGGTTGATCCTCATGAATTGTATGCTCGGTGTCGGGGGCACGAATGCTCTCACGCCGAGCCCTGTGATATTTGTGTTTTGTGGTCGGAGGAGCAGTGGGCGCGCTTTGAGGGTAGGAGAAAGCAATGTAAGCCTGCCAGGGAGTCATCAGAAAGTTCTCCGGCTACTCCCCTGGTCACGGACACATCTTCTTTCCTCCCTCCATCTCAGCTCCTGCGTATGGCTCCTTCCCCTTTGGGCGGGTGGGGGGGAGTTTCTCGCTCCTTCTCTTCACCTGATCCATCGAGCGTGGAGGAGGTGGCGAGGTACCCTGACATCCTTTTGTACTCGAGGTCTTCCGTTTGCTCTGGGTGGGACTTTCCCCCCCCCCCCCCGGCGAGGGGGAACCCCTCCTACTAACCCAGCTTTTGCCTCCTCAGGTGCGACTGCCGCTGGTGACGACCTCGGCCAGGTGTGGTGCTCGCTGGGTCTCCAAGGGACACCGAGTATTCGGGGACTGTTGCTTCACCTGGCGAGTGGCTCTGCTCCGGTTACGCATGGTTCGGTAACCACCACCACCACCACCGTGTCGACCCTCCTCACCTGGTTTATAAGCAGCATATTACAATGGTGACCCCTTCAGCTGCAGTGCAGGCGCTGCTTCTTAGCGTTCAGAGAGGGTCGTAACACCGCTGCCCGGGTTCGCCGCTCTTGCCTCAGCCCCTGACTTCCGGTGCCCCAAGAGCCCGCCCCTGGACCTGCCACCAGTACCCAGGAGGTCACTGGCCGCTGCCCCGCCTCCTGCTGTACCTGCAGTTCCTGCCGTGCCTGCCGTACCTGATGTACCTGCTGTACCTGGACCAGCCCCTGCTGACGTCGTTCCTGCCCGTGGTGTTGCTGCTCCAGTCGCAGGTCCTTTCGGACAAGTGCAGCCGGGCTGTGTTGCTTCGGCAATTGCCCCGTCTCCGTCCTGGATGGAGGACCTGACGACTGTCCTGAGGAAGCTGACGAAGAGGAAGAGGAGGAAGGTGTCGTCGTTGTCTTCATCGTCTACTTCGTCATCATCTGTTGTCGCCTCTTCCCCTTCGGCTTCCAAGGCTTCACGGCCGAGGAAGAAGAAGGCGGTCTCCTCCCCCCCTAAGAAGTCTCCTTCGGGAACTTCTAAGGGCCCGTCTCACTCCAATGGGATGGGGGGGTCTTCCGCTGGGGAAGGAGCGGGGCCCATCTCTCCTTCTGCAAGGAAGAAGAAGATGGGGACCAGAGGGGTACCGGCTAACACCAGTACCTCCTCACCTGGTGCTAGGGGCTCTGCCGCTGCATCAGGTTCCATCTCGGCCTTTCGTTCGTGAGAGGTACCGAGTGTGCGGTCGCCCGCGGGTGACCGTGAGGCCAAAGTCCAGGCTTCCGAGTTCACTTGGTGCCAGGACCGAGGCACGGAGCAGAAGACAGGTGACTCCCGCCAGGCCAGCAATCACTCTCGTAGCGATACGCGGGTTCCCAGGGTTGACGCGACGGTCCCAGACTGGCCGTGGGTTGAGACAGGGAAGAGGTCCCCCTTGGTCGCTGGAACTGGCCCAGCGGCTTGACGGGCCGTGAGGATAGGCCATGCTCCCACCGCGACAGCGGACTCTGCCGGTCCCCTGACCGCCGCTCCCACCGGGACCAGGCGGGTAGGGGGACCAGCACCAGTTCCTCTGCCGCTCGGGACCGGAGGCGTTGTTCTCGGTCCCCGCTCTCCTCCGGAGAGCCGTGCGACCAGGCCTGCAGCTCGATCGCCACCACGGGTTGGTGATCGCCTGCAGCCCCCCAAGCACACCGGTTCTGTCGGTGGGCGAGGGGGGAGCGCCAGGTCTTCCTCTTGGATCCCTTCAACTTCCTCAGGCTACGCCGGGAAGAGCGAGATGATCCGGAGTGACAGTGAGGAGCGCGCTCCTCACGGTCCCACCATGACGCCCTACGAGCCTGGCACTGTCTTAGGACTGACCAGGTCATACGCGCAAGTGGCAGGAGGAGACCGGGAGGGGTCTGTTGCAGTCCCTCCTTCGGAAGGAGGAGGGTCTCGAGAGGCGCTCTTGTTGGAGGGACTTGATGGTCCTACTCCACAAGACGCAGTCACTCCCGAGATCCAGAGCTCATTTGCATGCTGGGCCAAGTAGACTCTCTCGTCTTTGGACAGGAGGGTTTGCTACGGTCTGGCAGGTCTTCCAAGCTACTTCCCCTGCCTCTACTGCAACAGAGGAGATTCTATGTGCTATCGGAGGACCCTCTGCCGCCCAAACAGGTTAACCCGGAGGTAGCTAGGCTAACTCCGGGGGTGTCTCTGCAGCAGCTTCTGTCGGAGAACTTATGGTTCTCGCAGCAAGAGGCACTCGCCATGGATCAACCCCCATGGCGGCATTCCAAGCAGTCTCCTGGTTAGACCTGTGGTCCCTCACAGTGTCTAAGGTCGCGGCCACTTCAGGAAATATCACTCCTGAAGGTGACCCGGCTTTCAGGAGACTGTGCCAGTCTGGAGGTAGAGCCATCTCCTACCTATCCCACCAGACGGCAAACCTGTGGGCCAACCTGGTTCTTTGGCGTAGGGACGCAGTCCTCACCCGAGTGACCAGGGCTGCTGGGCGTGAGGCGGCTCTGGATCTTCACAACGGACCGGTGCGGAGTTCCTCCTCTCTCTTCCCTGGAGAGATGGTGGACGCTGCGGTGGAGCGACGGCGCACTGATGACAGGGTTGACGTGACGTTCCCATGGGTCCGTCCACGCAGAGACCGGTGGAGGCAGTCCATCCAGCCCTCTTTTAATTATTCTTCTTCTTTTCAGAGAGGTTTCGGCCTCAACGAGGACTTGGAAGAGTTGGAGGATGGTATCAGCTACCAGGTGCATGCTCAGCCCCACCCAGACGACGAACGCGACCGACCAGTCTTGGTGGTGGCAGATGCTTCACCTGCCAGGTAGGAGTTTCATAACCCGCCTCGAGGAAGCGTTCTCTCCACTGCTGTTCCCGCAGGTCCCTCCGGACAGGTGTGGTTGAGCCATGTTGCTACCACAACTGCCCCAACTCCGTCCTGAATGGAGGACCTGTCGGTGGTCCTGAGGAACTGGCGAAGGGGAAGCCCAGGAAGAAGAGGAAGGTGTTGTTGTCTTCTTCTTCCGCCTCTTCCCCTTCAACTTCCGAGGCCCCCCAGCCAAAGAAGAAGGTGGCCTCGATCCCCCCTCCCCCTAAGTAGTCTCGCAGAGACTTTTAAGGCTCTGTCTCGCTCCGGTGAGACAGTTGGGTCTTCCACTTGTCTCCTCCCGTTCCTCCTGGAACGGGACCCGTCTCTCCTTCCCTTGGTAAGAAAAGACGGGGACCATAGCTGGTACCCCTGCTCCCGGCTCCAGAGGTTCTACCTCCAGACCGGGAACCATCTCGGCGGCTCGCTTGCGAGTGTCACCGAGTGTACAGTCAGCAACGGGTGACCGTGCAGCCAAAGTCCAGACTGCTGTTGAGGCACCGATCCACCCATGTCGGGACCCAGGCATGGAGTGGAAGGATGGTAAGAGTTGCTCAAGTGACTCTCACCAGACCGGCGATCGGTCACGCAGTGATCGCCCCCTTGCCTGGACCTGGTCCATCTTCACCTGGCTGGGCCTGCTCACCGGGTCTAGCCTCAGCTGGACCTGGTACCGTGGCACGTCGAGAGGATGGTGCTCGCTCTCTGCGTTAGTGGACACTACCAGTCACCCGACCATTGCTCTCACCGGGACTGGAGTGCTCGCATGACTGGTAACAGGTCTCCTGACGCACGAGATCAACGCTACCGTCCTCAGTCCAGCGCTTCTCCATAAGGCAACCGCTGGTCCAGACCTGCA
The DNA here is from genome assembly GCF_015104395.2 of Macrobrachium nipponense. NCBI lineage: Eukaryota > Metazoa > Arthropoda > Malacostraca > Decapoda > Palaemonidae > Macrobrachium > Macrobrachium nipponense. The sequence continues at coordinate 9,410,229 of NC_087222.1, forward strand.
GCCCGGTCACCGCCGTGGGCTGGCGATCGCCTAAAATCCTCCCAGCCTACCGGATATGCTGGTAGGCAGGGTAGGAGCGCTCGTAGCAGCTCCCCTGACGCACGAGCCCGACGCTCCGTCACTTGTCCAGCGCTTCTCTGCAAGGAGACATTGGTCCAGACCTACAGCTCAATCACCACCGAGGGTTGGCGATCGCCTGCAATCCTCCCAGCCTACTGGTTCGGCTGGTAGGCAGGGTAGGAGTGTTCGTAGCAGCTCCCTTGACGCACGAGACCGATGCTCCATCCTTTATTCAGCGCTTCTCCGCAAGGAGACCGCTGGTCCAGTCCTGCAGCTCGATCACCACTGTGAGTTGGCGATCCCCTTCAGTCCTCCAAGCCTACTGGTTCTGCTGGTAGGCAGGGTAGGAGCGCTCGTAGCAGCTCCCTTGACACACGAGACCGATGCCCTGTCCTTTGTCCAGCGTTTCTCTGCAAGGAGACCGCTCGATCACCACCGTGGGTTGGTGATCGCCTGCAGTCCTCGCAGCCTACTGGTTTGACTAGTAAGCAGGGTAGGAGTGTCAGGTCTCCCTCACCTGTCCCTTCAACCTCCTCAGGTTTGTATAGTTTGGAAAAATACAATTTACTTCAAATTGTGATATTTTCTATTTTTGTTTGTGAATATTTGTGATATATGAGAGTAGTTGTTGTTTTGCATATACTGATATAATGCAAACCCATGACTTATCTGAGCCAAGGGAGGAAAGCTGTGTGACGAGGTGTTGCCTTGGCAACGACAGACATTGCATTGCTTCCTCTCCTTCCTTGAGATAGATCTTCATACCCCTGCACTCTGTGCAGAAAATGTGTGTAGTGAATCTAGCCCTTGTTCCAAGTGTTGTGTGTGGCCATCAGACATCAGAACAAAGGTTGCAGTTTGCTTGGGAAAGGAAGAGAGAGAGAGAAGAGGTCTTCTCTGGCATCTTCAGATTGCAACACACCTCCAGTGATGCCAAGGTTTCTCTCTGATTCCTTCCTTCCCTCAGACAAACTGTGTTCTGTTGTTGCCACTCCTAAGTTGAGCTGTCTCCCCTTCACTGTCTCCTATTGCCCTTGTTGGTAGAGAGCTGGCATGGTGGTTTATGACCCAGTATGACTTTGAGTTGGAAAATTCCCCCACAGGGTGAAGAGGGAGTCTCCTATTAACCCGACTTGTCTTGCAGGTGTGGTGGAGCCTGAGGAGAAAGAGAAAAAGTCGCAGAGTGACTTCATCTTCGTGCGCCTACACCTCCTCCCCTTCTTTCAGTGTAATCAAGGGGAGGAAGAAGCTGTTTTTCCCAGCTGTATGAATGCCTGTAAGGCTTGTAATGGTCATCTGTCCTCCATGAAAAAGGTTAATGGATCTCTCGTTTGCTCTCCTGATGTTTCTACAGGAATGGGAAGCATTGCACGGGGTTCCACAGGCCCCTGTGTCACTGGTACTGGTCCCTGGAAGTCACCTTCCCTGGCCGGAAAAGTTCCTTCTACGGCTTCACTGGATTCCATAGACCCCCATGACACCAGTACGGGTTCCTTTTACCACTGCATGGGGTTACACGGATCCCCATGGAACAGTACAGGCCCCTGGAAGTCACTTGCCCTTTCCATAATCTAGAGTAGATTATTAGATGCTAGTCCTCCCCTTCTCTCTAGCAAGGGGAGAGAGGGGCTGAAAATAAAACAAACCTGGAAGTTGTATTAGCCTTTTATTGTCTCCAACATTTACCAAGGGATTCAGAGCTGATGGAAGGCTGTTTTTCGGCAATAACTTTTTATCAAAGCATAGGATAAAGGTGGAAGGTGGCAAGTGTTTATTTTATAACCCTATCCAATTTTTGCAATTATTATTTAGTACCTAAGTTTGATAGTTTTGGTATTCATAGAGTAAATGAAGTTGCCAATTCCAGAACCGAGAAAATCATTGCACACCCAGAGTCCTTTTCAGAGGAGTGGCAGGTCAAGAACGAGGACTTTGACCGCCGTGCTGCTGCCCGTGCTGAGGAGGTTAAGACACAGTGCGATCTGCATGCCCGCTCCCTACCCAGGTTGATTATTGGATAGCATGTACGGATCCAAGACCCAAAATGAGTTTCAGCAGGTCAAGGTATGAAATTTGTCTCCCTATTGGTGGTGTCTGGTGGCAAAATTGTTGTTTCCTTCTCCCAGTCCCACCCCCTAGTGTTGACCCATCCCCTCTTTCCCCTGTGGACCTTTGCTTAAGTAAGAAAATATGTTTAGAACTTTAGATATATGGGCATATGTAATTTAATTCGCTGACCCGTTAGTTATTCATCGACCCCTTTTGACCCCCTGACTATTCATTGACCCAGTCCTATTGACCCTTGGGGGTCAATATCGACCACTTTGAGAACCCCTGCTCTAGTTTGTCCCAGAATTCGTAGCAAAGACTCAGAATCCGTCAGTCCCTGACACCAGATTCAAGTTCTTTTCGATCTCCTTCCTGGAGGACTTTGCTTATAGTGATCAAGACGATATGCTACTGTGTCCAGTTCGAGTGTTGTGGTGCTATCTAGAGAGGTTTCGACATCTCCGTCCTCAATGTTGACGATGTTTTGTTAGTACTAGCTCAACCAAGGAAGAAGTGTCCAAGAAAATGGTTTCTTTCTGGAGTCGTGAGAAAATCAAGGGAGCATACTCTACTTCTGACAAGGTACTTTCTGAGTAAGAGCTTAGAGGGTTGGGGGCATGGTCTGTCCCTCGGATTCTGGAAGAACTTGTCGGTTCTAATAGTACTAAGGGTGGGAGTGTGTTCATGAAATACCACATTCGCATCCTTCTACCTTCGGGATGTTGCCCATGGGCCCATGAACACCTTTTCCTTCCTGTGGTGTCTGCTTAACAAGTTGTGCAGCTCACCCAGCTCCTCTAGAGGGAGCATCTCGCCTAAGGTGTTCTGAGTTACAAAGAGAGAGTGTGAGTGAGTGACTGGCCTCCTCCTCCCTTTCTCTTTTTATACCTTTCCTCACCTGTAGGGCAGAGGGAAGGTTGGCAAACCGTTACATGCTAAATGGGTGTGTGATGCAGGTGAGCTACATAACTATGTACTGTGCCCTGTCTATAATCTAGAAGTCTGTAGATTAATAGATGCATGTCCATCCCCTTTCTCTAGCAAAGGGAGAGAGGGACTGACAATAAAACAAAACACTATAGGTTCATCCAAAACCTTTTTGAATCAATGAAGCTATACATTACGTCCCCATTAATTCGAAAGGCCCAGAAGTCTGACAGCTGAACATCAGATAAGTTCAACATGTCAGATGCACGGGACTCCTTCCTGTGCTCTACATGACCAGGAAGGAGGCCCAGGTGAATTGAGGTACCAGTCAATTCAGAGATTTACTCAGAATCCTTCCACCAACAAGTATTTTCCATATGTAAAGACCGTAGGATTCTATTTGTTTAGGAACAATCTACAAAAATTGCCCACATCAAGCCACCCCTCATTCTACTACCTGAGCCAAAAAGTTAAAGGGAGGCATAAGGATAGGGGTGGGTGGGACTTCCACCCTACCATTGATAGTTAACCACTTTATTTAAAGTTAAACCGCTGTTTTCCCAGCTTGTGCTGCAATTATATCCATATGTAAAAACCTTCAGGTTTGTATATTAGGAAAAATACAAATTACTTAAAAAAAATTGTAGCCATTCCACCTTTGCAGCATTAAAAACAAAAAGGGCTTTTTACTGTATTCATTTTTATTTATGTGTGTATACATTCATGTAGATTTTGGTGGGCTGGAGTTAAATGTGAATATATTGCCAAGTCGCAAGCCATGCAAATGCAGATACACCAATCGGGGAAATGCTGTAACATGAAATTTTCATAGGTATACCAATATAAACCTTATATCATATCTACCATTACAGCCACCCCTCTTTGTTCATCAGGCCAAAACAAGAAGTGCTTTGTGATGGCATATGAGTGAGGGGAATTCCCTTGCTCACTCTTCTTAACCACCAGTTAACCTATTTCCAACATGCACTGAAAGATACTCCTTCATATAAAGCTCTGGTTCATATAGCTCTGAAAAAAATGTCATATTTGAAGAAATGTAGCAGCACATACCTTCCAAGACTGTCATCAGTGTTGCTGGTCATAATAGCTACTCTTGTATTGTATCCACAATAACAATCAGCGGAACTAATTTGAAAACTTTCATCTCTCTTTAAATTACTACTCAATTCACCCTTACTATTTTTCTTCATATTATATACTGCATCTGTGGATAATATGGTCTTATATATAGCTATATATAGCTGGATCATATATAATTAAGCACTTGCTGTGTACTGTACCCTTCCTGCTGTTACCCCACAAAACTCTTATGCTGGTCTCTTGCATTTTCGATTCTTGGCCTTTGATTTGTTAATAAGATATGTTCATAAGTAATTTGTATTGTAATGTGAAGCTAAGAAGGTTTCCAGATGTGAGGTGGTGGGCATCAATATTAACTGTTAATCTGTTGTTGCTTTGTTGCCTCAGGAATGTTTTGATGCTGTGTCTGGACAACGTTTGGCAGGATTGTATTCATGTTTGGATAGAACTCTCAAATGCACGCTTTGTTAATTGGCCTGAGGCCTTTATGGGAACCTGAATTGAATTTGATTTATGAATTTGCTGCTTCAGTTCTGGCATTATGTTTCCTAACTCTGTGTTGCATTCTTCGATTTCAGATTCTCCCTCAGAAGAACCTTCCTTCCTTCGTCATTTGATTAGCATCAGGATTTTGGGAAATGCATGTTGATTAATGGTACTACATGGAACATTATCAATAGCAACTCTTAAGTGTATGAGACAACAGTGAATTATTGTACGCGTATTTAACAAATTTAAATAAGTAAAATTTGTTTTGAATATTAGATTCTTACATCAGCAGTAAAATCTGGTTGTAGTCTTTCAAGATATTGTACAGATTTATTCGGTAATCATTTGTAAACAATTCTGTGTTAAGAGTTGTGAATTGAACACATTGTCATTACAGAACAGGACAGGACAAAAGGCTAAAATGAATCCAGAATATTCTTTAGAATTTCCTTTGAAAAGTGAAACTGAAGGTGCATTATTACTACCTTCCATAAATCAAGAAAACAGCAACTTGGCTGCCTTTAGTGGAACCAGTGATGGAGAGTTTTTGTCTCTGGATCCATTGATGGACATCAAAATAGAACCAGAGGAATTCTGTGAGTCTAATGAAGATGATGAATATTCCTATGAAATTAATTCAATAGTGAATGAAAAGCATCCACAAACTTGCCAAAAGGAAGTAAAACAAGAAAGAAGGAATAGTCACAATGGAGAGAAGCCTTTCATATCCAGTGACTGTGAGAAAACATTTTGCAAGAAAATTAATCTTACAAATGATATCACAAATCCGACCAGAGAGAAATTCATATTCAATGACTGTGGGAAAGCATTTCCCAGGAAAGATAGTCTTACAATTCATATAAGAGTCCATACGGCAGAGAAGCCATTCATGTGCAAAAAATGTGGGAAAGGATTTTCCAGGAAACATCATCATACAGGTCAAATGAGCATCCATACGGGAGAGAAGCCATTCATGTGCAAAGAATGTGGGAAAGCATTTTCCAGTAAGCGATCTCTTACATATCATATGAGATTGCATATTAGAGAGAAGCTATTCATATGCAAGGAATGTGGGAAAGCATTTTCCCAGAAACAATATCTTACAAGACATATGAGAAGCCACACTGGAGAGAAGCCATTTATGTGCAACAAATGTGGGAAAGCATTTTCCTTGAAATATAATCTTATAGTTCATATGAGAATCCATATGGAAGAGAAGCCATTCATTTGCAAAGAATGTGGGAAAGGATTTTCCAGGAAACATCATCTTACAAGTCATATGAGAATCCATACGGGAGAGAAGCCATTCCTGTGCAAGGAATGTGGGAAAGCATTTTCCCTGAAACCAAATCTTACAAGTCATATGAGAATCCATACTGGAGAGAAGCCATTTATGTGTAAAGAATGTGGGAAAGCATTTCCAAGGAAAGGTGATCTTACAATTCATATGAGGTTGCATACTGGAGAGAAGCCATTCATGTGTAAAGAATGTGGGAAAGCATTTCCCAAGAAATCAAGTCTTACATGTCATATGAGATTGCATACTGGAGAGAAGCCATATATATGCAAGGAATGTGGGAAAGCATATTCCCGCAAAACAAATCTTACACTTCATATGAGATTTCATACTGGAGAGGAGCCATTCATGTGCAACGCATGCGGGAAAGCATTTTCCCAGAAAGGACATCTTACACGTCATATGAGGTTGCATACTGGAGAGGAAAAAGAAACAACATGATAAAATAAACAAGTTAAGGCAGAGATCTCTCAAATGACCAACTATATGAGAGATCAAAATCACTCACAAAATCTGCTCAAGAAAATAAGGAAAATAATGAAAAAATACAGAATAGGGGATGAACAAATGAGTGGAAAACTAGCAGAACACCAAGCAAATATAAAGGCCCTAGCTTCACAAGTAGGAAACAAACAACAGGAAATAAAAGTAAAACAGATAAATAGGTAATTTGGTGAAAATCCAAAGATTGTTTATAGGAAGATGACGAAAGAAACGGAGGTACGAACACCACCGAGCAAGGAAGACCTAGAGAGATTCTGGAAGCCACTGTTTGAAGGCCCTAGACTAAACCAAGGAAATTCATGGATTGACACTATTTGGCAGAAGAACAGCCAGAAACAGCAGATGCCCCAAATAAACTTCACCATAGAAAAAGTAACAAAACTTAAAGAATATAGTAATTTCAAGACACCAGGAATATGCAAGATCTCAAATTTC
>NC_087222.1:9417590-9435925 GCF_015104395.2 Macrobrachium nipponense
ACTGTATTTATTTTTATTTATGTGTGCATACATTCATGTAGATTTTGGTGGGCTGGAGTTAAATGTGATATGAATATATTGCCAAGTCGCAAGCCATGCATATGCAGATACACTAATCGAGGAAGAAATGCTGTAATATGAAATTTGTTCATGACACTTACCTGCTAGATATATATATAGCTGTATTCTCTGACGACCGACAGAATTTCGAAACTCCCGGCAAACGCAGTGGTCAGCTAGGTGGTTAGTACCCATTCCTGCTGCTGGGAGGCGGATACCAGGAACCATTCCCATTTTCTATTCAGATTTTCTTCTGTCGCCGGTCGGTAAACATCTGTTTACAGACCTCCGCCTAGGATTTTGAAAACCCCATTTGTCACTTGAGTATTTGGATTGTCTTTTGGTTTCGGACTTGGCTTAGTGATTTGGCATACGCTATTGCATTCGTAGACTTGAGCGTGACAGAATTAGGTGGTCTTCCTCCAGGAGTGCTTCTGTTAAAAGTCAAAGTGATAAAGTTGCTCAATCTAACATATCTGTAGAACATGTTACGCATAATCCTATAATTTCACCTTCAGATAAGGAAGTGATTCAGAACCTTGAATCGAAAATGAGAGTGCTACAATCTAATGTGAAAAAGTGTAGTGATAATGTTAGTGCCCCTAGTGATGTGGAGGGGGCGTCAGATTGGTCCTATAATGCCTCCAGGTTGAGACCTCTGTCGGACTCCCAGAACACAGGGAATGGACATGTCGAAGGCCGAAGGAGGGTTACGGGAATCAAACACCGGTCTGGCGTCCCTTCGGCAGATCCTGAAGACGCATCCCAGGCTGCCAAAGATCGTGCGCAAGCTCGAATCTTGAAGGAATGCTTCTCTTCCTCCGAGACGTCCTCACCTCACCGTGGGTGGGAATCTCGGAAGGCCTCTCCAACTGAGAGTGGTAAGGAAGACGTAAGACGTCGCACTGGCGGCCATCGTCTTTCTCCCCCTCTTAGGAAAGGTCTTACAGAAGAGGACGCAGCCTCTCCAATTGAGAGTGGTAAGGAAGACGATAAAGACATCGCACTGGCGGCCGTCGGCTGTTTCTCTGGCCCTCTTATGGAAAGGTCTTAAACAGAAGAGTGGACGCTTCAATGCGGGAAATTTGAGAGCGTCCCTCCGCCTCAATTTAACCAGCTTCGGTCTTCACCGGAAGACTTCGAAGACAGTATCCCACACAAGAGATTCAGGACGCTTTCTGAGCGTCCTGATTCGAGTCCGAAGAGAAGGAAGAAGGCGTCCCCTCGCCCATCTTCTTCTCAAAGGTTCATTCCATCATATGGTTCTTCACCATCAAAAAAGACCCTCGTAGCGATTCGTCAACAGTTGGATGCGTTTTTCGCCAAGAAAGAAGAAAGATCGCGTAGTCGTAAAAAAGATCTATGGCTACCTGTCAAGAAATCTAGACGTTCTCCTGAGGCTTCTCTTCGTTCTTCGTCATCTTCTGATTCGTCGCCTTCTAGACCTCATCGACTCAATCAGGAACGCGCAAGCAGTCCTGCTGATAGAGTCTCTAGAAGTATTGGCGAAAAAGAAAAAGACAATAGGTGCCGCACAGGCGGCCGTCGTCTTTTCCAAGAGTCGAAGAACGTTCAGAAGGATCACTCAGAAATAGAATTGGAAGGAATTGATCTTGGCTTACAGGAAGAGAATATTCACAGAAGAAAACGCCTGCTAATCAGGGACGCTCGTAAGGACGCTTCTCGGGACGCTCGGTGTCGTAAACGTCGGCTGGAGAGACTTCAAACTCACGATATTAGTTCAGAAGAAGGATATGAAGACGCATATGAGGACGCTTTTGAGGACGCGAGGCGTAGTACAACTCAAGACCGTTTTAAAGGAGCGTTTACACGACGTCCATCACGTCAGGACGCTTTTGAGGACGCGAGGCGTAGTGCTAGTAAGGACGCTCGTCATCCTTCATATCAGGATGCTTTCCAGGACGCAAATGAGGACTCTTTCCAGGACGCTTTTGAGGGCACTAGGCGTCCGATGCATAAAGTCACCTTGTGAAGAAAAGAACAGGTCGCTAGTCAGAAGGATAAGCGCCATATGCTTCAAGGTAGTAGAAACTACAATATGGGTGCTCGTCAAGAAAAATCGTATGACATTAGTTTGGAAAATTCGGAGAGAAAGTCAAGGTTAGGAGAACATAGCCGGCTCTCCTCTTAAAAAATTGATTTCAAGCGCAAGACCTACGTTTCGAAAGGGAGGTGAAACTTCGGTTTCCTCTCGTTCAATTCGGGATAAGCCTACGTCTCCATTAGAAGAGAAATCGTCAAGCGAGCCTGTCTCTGAAGAGGAGGAGGATCCTACAACCTCATCCTCTGTGGATTATAAGACCTTAACTCGTCTTTTAAAAGATTTGTTTCCCGAGAAGTTTCGAGCTCCAGTTCCTCTCTCTCCACCTTCGCAACTAACCTCTTCGAAGGCAAGGAAGACTCCAAATTTTGTTAAAATGGCAACCTCACTCTCAACTAAAAGGGCTTTTAAAAGAATCCACGATTGGATGGAATCCAAAAAGACAAAGGGCAAGACTTCTTTTGCACTTCCCCCCACAAGGCTTAGTGGAAGATCAGGGAAGTGGTATGAGACAGAAGAGGAAGCAGGTTTAAGAATCCCTGCTTCCGCACAAGGGGATTTCGCCAACTTAGTGGAGGCTCCTAGAAGATCTTACCTGGCATCAGCAAAAGTTTCTTGGACAATGTCAGAGATAGATCACCATCTCAAAGGCCTTTACAAAACTCTAGAAGTTTTTAACTTTCTAGATTGGTGTTTGGGCGTCTTGGATGTGCAGTCTAGAAGCCCAGATTCTATTTCATTAGAGGACTTAGCTAGTATTTTGTCATGTATGGACAGAGCAGTAAGAGATGGCTCCGACGAACTAGCATCACATTTTGCGCCGGGAGTCCTGAAGAAACGCGCACTTTTCTGTAGCTTCACAGCTAAGTCAGTGTCGCCTGCGCAAAAAGCAGAATTGTTGTTCGCTCCCTTTTCTGCTCATCTTTTTCCACAATCGATGGTAAAGGATTTGTCAGTAAATCTCCAAGAACGAGCGACGCAGGACTTATTGTCTCGGTCTTCGAAACATCCTACTGATCATATATCTTCAAGAACCACGCAAGCTTCTAGGAAGAATTATAAGCCCTTTCGTGGAAGAGCCTCTTCGAGAGCTGCGGCTCGAGGGAGGAGTTTCCCTAGGGGCAGAGCCCCCTCAAAAACCAGGGGAAAGAAATGACTTTTCGGCCCTCCAGACACCAGTCGGGGCGAGACTCGCTCTTTTCGCCAAAGCATGGAGGATAAGAGGGGCGAACTCTTATCAGGATTCGAAGCAACAGATCTTATTAGACCTTTTGGATCAAATGTTGGAAAAGAGAGCAGTAGAAAGAGTTGTATCACGGAACTCTCCAGGCTTCTACAACAGGCTTTTCCTCGTTCCGAAGCACTCGGGAGGATGGAGACCTGTCCTAGACGTAAGCAGGCTGAATCTTTTTGTAAGGAAAATAAAATTCAAGATGGAAACTGCACAGTCTGTTTTAGCTTCCCTGAGACCAGGAGATTGGATGGTGTCCTTGGATCTCCAAGACGCTTATTTCCATGTTCCGATACACCCTCGGTCCAGGAAGTTCCTCAGATTCGTTCTGAAAGGACAGGTCTTCCAATTCAGAGCTCTCTGTTTCGGGCTGAGTACAGCCCCTATGATATTCACGCTTCTGATGCGAAATGTAGCAAGATGGCTCCATCTCTCGAAGATAAGAGTCTCACTCTACTTAGACGATTGGCTGATCCGGTCCACGTCAAAGGAACAGTGCCTGGAGGACCTACATACGACATTACAGCTGACGAAGGACCTAGGCCTTCTGGTCAACTTCGAGAAGTCCCATCTGATTCCCACACAGTCCATCGTGTATCTGGGGATTCAGATGGATTCAGTGGCTTTTCAAGCATTTCCATCCATAGAACGTCAGCTAAAATGCTTAGAGAAAGTATCGGTCTTCTTAGAGAAGGAAATATGCACTGCGAGGGAATGGATGAGTCTGCTGGGGACCATTTCCTCGCTGGAGAAATTTGTTTCTCTGGGAAGGCTGCACCTCAGACAGCTTCAGTTTTTCCTAGCAGACAACTGGAAGAACAAGAAAGACCTAGACGAGATTTTGAGAATCCCTCAATCGATCAAAGAGCATTTGAAGTGGTGGTCCGATCCCGTCAAGCTATCGGAAGGGATGTCCCTCAAAGTTCTGAGCCCAGACCTAGTGTTGTTCTCAGACACGTCCATGACAAGCTGGGGAGCAACACTGGGGGAGGAAGAAGTGTCAGGCCTCTGGAGAGGGGAACAGAGGTCCTGGCACATAAACCTCAAGGAGCTAGAGGCGATTCGTTTGGCACTTCAATGCTTCGAGTCAAGGATTGTGGGACGAATTGTACAAGTCAACTCGGACAACACCACGGCGCTCGCGTATATAAAAAAACAGGGAGGAACTCTATCTCGTTCCCTGTTCAGGATAACGAGGGAAATCTTACTTTGGGCGAAGCTAAGAAATGTAACGATTCTAACGAGATTCGTTTCAGGACAGCAGAATGTTCGTGTCGGATCTCCTCAGCCGTCAACATCAAATGCTTCCAAACGAATGGACTCTCCATCCAGAGATTTACAAGGAGTTATGGAAACTTTGGGGACGTCCACTGGTAGACCTCTTCGCGACAGCGAAAACGAAGAGGCTTCCTATTTACTGCTCTCCGGTTCTAGACCCAGGAGCAATAGCAATAGACACCATGCTTTGGAATTGGAAGGGGATGGATCTCTATGCCTTTCCTCCATTCAAACTCCTGGGAGAGGTAATAAGGAAGTTTGCGGCGTCGGAAGGAGCAAGAATGACGTTGATCGCCCCCTTTTGGCCTGCAAGCGACTGGTTCACAGAGGCCATGTCATTTCTGGTAGATTTCCCAAGGACACTTCCAGAAAAGATCGATCTACTCAGACAGCCCCACTTCGAGAGGTATCACGGAAACCTCTCCGCTCTGAGTCTGACTGCATTCAGACTATCCAAAAGTTGGCCAGAGCGAGAGGTTTTTCAAGATCGGTGGCAAGAGCTATTGCCAACGCTAGAAGAACATCCTCTCAAGCTGTATACCAATCGAAGTGGGCTGTCTTCAGAAGTTGGTGTAGAAGGGAAAATATTTCCTCCTCCACGACCTCTGTGAGCCAGATTGCTGATTTCCTCCTACATCTTAGAAATATAGACAAACTTTCAGTGTCAACGATTAAAGGCTACAAAAGTATGCTGTCAACGGTCTTTCGACACAGAGGCTTGGATTTATCAAATGATAAAGATCTTCACGATCTATTGAGGTCCTTTGAAACCTCAAAAGCTCCACGAGACAAGATTCCCTCATGGAACTTGGATGTTGTATTAAAGTTTTTAATGTCAGCCCCATTTGAGCCTATGCATGCTGCCTCTTTGAAAGATGTAACTAGGAAAGCTATTTTCCTAACCGCTTTGGCAACAGCTAAGAGGGTTAGCGAAATCCAAGCTATGAGTAAACATGTGGGTTTCAGAGAACACAATGCGGTGTGTTCGCTGAGCCCCTCGTTCTTAGCTAAGAACGAAAACCCATCCAACCCCTGGCCTAAAAGCTTTGATATCAAGGGGTTATCAGAGTTCGTCGGACGAGAGCCGGAGAGAGTTTTGTGCCCTGTCAGAGCTCTCAAATTTTATCTGGAAAAGACCAAACAATGTAGAGGCCCGTCAGACAACCTGTGGTGTTCGGTCAAGAGGCCAGAATTACCAATGTCTAAGAACGCACTGGCGTTCTTCTTGAGAAACACCATCAGGGAAGCTCATTCGTCATGCACGGATGGTGATCTTAAACTGCTAAAAGTTAATGCTCACGAGGTTAGAGCGGTAGCTACTTCGGTGGCTTTTCAGAAAAATATGGCACTCAGTGATATCCTGGGTGCCACATTTTGGCGAAGCAACTCTGTGTTCGCTTCACACTACCTCAGAGATGTGAAGGCGACATATGAGAATTGCCACTCACTTGGACCATACATTTCCTCGGATACAGTATTGGGGACGAGAAGCAATACGAACCCCATCCTTTAGAAAATGGATGTGTGTGATTTTTAATTATGGGTTTGTTTTTTTATGGTCGTAGGGTTGGCCGCTTGAGGCGGTCTTCCCTTTAATTAGCCTGAAAGTTATGGGACTAACTTTAGTGGGGCTAGGTTAGGTGGTATTTATTATGCTTCGTTGTCTTCAGTATGATCAATATGGTCTAGTCACATTGTGGTCACGCTCCCGTTGACAGATCATCTAGAACTATCTTGCTGGAAATTCTAGTTAAGCAGAAGCAGGCTTGGGTGACAGTAATCACGAAGTCAGCTATGCTAACAGGTAAGGAACCAAGATGTCAATCATCTGCATGTGAAATGTTTCCAAAATCCTTCTATTCTGTCCCTTCCCACCTCCAATGGTGGGATTCAGCTATATATATATCTGGCAGGTAAGTGTCATGAACAAAATGATATTGTCATGATACAATAAAGTTTGTTCATACTTACCTGACAGATATATATAATCAAGTACCCACCCACCTCCCCTCAAGGGACAGTGGTAGAGAAAATCTGAATAGAAAATGGGAATGGTTCCTGGTATCCGCCTCCCAGCGGCGGGAATGGGTACTAACCACCTAGCCGACCACTGTGTTTGCCGGAGTTTCGAAATTCTGTCGGTCGTCAGAGAATACAGCTATATATATATCTGTCAGGTAAGTTTGAACAAACTTTATTGTATCATGACAATATCATTTTTCTTAGGTATGCAAACCAAAACCTTATATCATCCACAATTGCAGCTACCCCTTCTTTGTTCATCAGGCCAAAACAAGAAGTGCTTGGTGATGGCATATGAGTGAGGAGAATTCCCTTACTCACTCTTCTTAACCACCAGTTAACCCCTTTCCAACGTGCACTGAAAGATACTCCTTCATAAAAAGCTCTGGTTCGTAAAGCTCTGGAAAAATGTCATATTTGAAGAAATGTAGCAGCAGATACCGTTCAAGACTGTCATCAGTGTTGTTGGTCATCATAGCTACTCATGTATTGTATCCACAATAACAATCAGTGAAACTAATTTGAAAACTTTCATCTCTCTTCAAATTACTACTCAATTTACCCTTATTATTTTTCTTATTATTATCTACCGAATCTGTGGATGATATGGTTTTATGTATAGCTGGATCACATATAATTAAGCATTTGCTGTGTACTGTACCCTTCCTGCTGTTACCCCACAAAACTCTTATGCTGGTCTCTTGCATTGTCTATTCTTGGCCTTTGATTTGTCTATAAGATATGTTCATGAGTAATTTGTATTGTAATGTCAAGCTAGAAGGTTTACAGATGTGAGGTGGTGGGCATCAATATTAACTGTTAATCTATTGTTGTATGGATGCCTCAGGAATGTTTTGATGTTGTGTCTGGACAACGTTTGGTAGGATTGTATTCATGTTTGGATAGAACTATCAAATGCACGCTTTGTTAATCGGCCTGAGACCTTTATGGGAACCTGAATTGAATTTGATCTATTATTTTGCTGCTTCAGTTCTGACATTATGTTTCCTAACTCTGTGTTGCATTCTTTGATTTCAGATTCTCCCTCAGATGAGCCTTCCATCCTTCGCCAGTTTTGATTAGCATCAGGATTTTGGGAAATGCATGTTGTTTAATGGTACTACATGGAACATTATCAATAGCAACTCTTAAGTGTATGAGACAACAGTGAATTATTGTACGCATATTTAACACATTTAAAGAAGTAAAATTTGTTTTGAATATTAGATTCATACATCAGCAGTGAAATCTGGTTATAGTCCTTCAAGATATTGAACTTCATTTTTAACAGAATTATTCAGTAATTATTTGTAAATAATTCTGTGTTAAGAGTTGTGAATTGAACACATTGTCATTACAGAACAGGACAGGACATAATGCTAAAATGAATCCAGGACATTCTTTAGAGTTCCTTTGAAAAGTGAAACTGAAGGTGCATTATCACTACCTTCCACAAATCAAGAAAACAGCAACATGGCTGCCTTTAGTGGAACCAATGATGAAGACTTTTTGTCTCTGGATCCATTGATGGACATCAAAATAGAGCCAGAGGAATTATGTGAGTCTAATGAAGAGGATGCATATTCATATCAAATGAATTTAATAGTGAGTGAAAAACATCCACAAATTTGCAAAAAGGAAGTAAAACAAGAAAGAAGGATCTGTGACAATGGAGAGAAGCCTTTCATATCCACTGACTGTGAGAAAGCATTTTACAAGAAAATTAATCTTACAAGTGATATCACAAATCCTACGAGAGAGAAATTCATATGCAATGAATGTGGGAAAACATTTTCCTTGAAAAGTAATCTTATAGCTCATATGAAAATCCATACGGGAGAGAAGCCATTCACTTGCAAGGAATGTGGGAAAGCATTTCCAAGGAAAGATCTTCTTACAAGTCATATGAGAATCCACACTGGAGAGAAGCCATTCATGTGCAAGGAATGTGGGAAAGCATTTCCCAGGAAACATCATCTTGCATATCATATGAGAATGCATACTGGAGAGAAGCCATTCATATGCAAGGAATGTGGGAAAGCGTTTTCCCAGAAATCAGATCTTACAGTTCATATTAGAATCCACACTGGAGAGAAACGATTCCTTTGCAAGGAATGTGGGAAAGCATTTTCCCAGAAATCAAATCTTACACTTCATATGAGAATCCACACTGGAGAAAAGCCCTTCATGTGCAAGGAATGTGGGAAAGCATTTCCCAGGAAAACATCATCTTGCAAATCAAAAAAAAAAAAAAAAAATTTTTATGAAAAGGAATGCATACTGGAGAGAAGCCATTTCATATGCAAGGAAGGTGGGGAAAGGATTTTCCAAGAAATCAAATCTTAAAGTTCATATGAGAATCCACACTGGAGAAAAGGAATGTGGGAAAGCATTTTCCCAGAAATCAAAGCTTACAGCTCATATGAGATTACATACTGAAGAGAATCCATTCCTGTGCAAGGAATGTGGGAAGGCATTTTCCAATAAATCAAATCTTACAAGGCATATGAGATTGCATACTGGAGAGAAGCCATTCATATGCAAGGAATGTGGGAAAGCGTTTTCCCAGAAATCAGATCTTACAGTTCATATTAGAATCCACACTGGAGAGAAACGATTCCTTTGCAAGGAATGTGGGAAAGCATTTTCCCAGAAATCAAATCTTACACTTCATATGAGAATCCACACTGGAGAAAAGCCCTTCATGTGCAAGGAATGTGGGAAAGCATTTCCCAGGAAACATCATCTTGCAAATCATATGAGAATGCATACTGGAGAGAAGCCATTCATATGCAAGGAATGTGGGAAAGGATTTTCCAAGAAATCAAATCTTAAAGTTCATATGAGAATCCACACTGGAGAAAAGGAATGTGGGAAAGCATTTTCCCAGAAATCAAAGCTTACAGCTCATATGAGGATTACATACTGGAAGAGAATCCATTCCTGTGCAAGGAAGATTGGGTGGGAAGGCATTTTCCAATTAAACAATCAAATCTTACAAGGCCCATTATGTAAAACAAAAAGAGATTGCATACTGGAGAGCAAAAAGAAACAACATGATCAAATAAACCAGTTAAAGCAGACATCTCTCAAATGACCAACTATATGACAGATCAAAATCACTCACAAAATCTACTCAAGAAAATAAGTAAAATAAAGAAAAAATACAGAATAGGGGATGAACAAATGAGTGGAAAACTGGCCGAACACCAAGCCAATATAAAGGCTCTTGCTTCACAAATAGGAAACAAACAACAGGAGATAAAAGTAAAACAGATAGATAGGCAGTTTGGTGAAAATCCAAGGATTGTATATAGAAACATGACGAAAGAAACTGGAGGTACGAACACCACCGAGCAAGGAAGACCTAGAGAGATTTTGGAAGCCACTGTTTGAAGACCCTAGAAGAAACCAAGAGAATTCATGGATTGACACCATTAGGCAGAAGAACAGCCAGAAACAGCAAATGCCATCAATAAGCTTTACCATCGAAAAAGTAACAAAGAAAATGAAAGAATATAATAATTTCAAGATAATAGTAATAGCAAGATACCAAATTTCTGGCTAAAAAAGATCACAGCACTACATCACACTTATGCACAAGCTTTCTCAAGAGTAGCTCACAACAAGATCAAGGCAAATATATGGAAAAAGAACGAAAGAGATGCACAAGAAACAAACTAGGCACTAAAGATCAACTGCTAATAAACAAAACAATATTAGAAGATTGTAAGAAAAGACAAAGGAATCATAATATGGCTTGGATAGATTACAAGAAGGCATTTGACTCTGTGCCGTGCACCTGGATATTCAAATGTATGGAATTAGACAACATCAATGAGGAAATAAGATCTTTCTTGGGAGCACAGATGAGTAAGTGGAAGACCGCTCTGTCTAAAAACTCTGAGGGCCAGATAGTAATTCCAGACATAAAGATCCAAAGAGGAATATTCCAGGATGACATCCTTTCATGACTTCTATTCTGCTTGACCATAGATCCGCTCAGTAAAATCTTGAACAACATTAACACTGGCTATGACCTAAGCAGAAGCAGAAAAGAGAATTAACGAATGAACCACCTGCTCTTCATGGATGACCTGAAGTTGTTTGCAGATTCAGAAGAAAAATTGGAATAACAAGGTAGGACAGTCCACTAATTCTTAATGACATCTGCATGGAATTTGGGTTGGACAAGTGTGCCAAGAGTACAATAAAGAGAGGTAAGAGAGTAACATCAGAAGGCATAAAGGTAGAGGAAGGCATATTTGTTGAAGACCAGGCAGAGGATTCTGCATATAAGTACTTGGGAATAGAAGAAAACACTGGTATAGAACACAAGAAAGTGAGAGAAATTATAAAGAAAGACTACATCAGCCAATTAAAGAATTAACACCAAAGAACAAGATCACTGCCATAAACCAGCTGGCTCACCCTACATAAAGTCACATACAGACACCAGTGTATGGACAGAATATACCTCCCTCGCGGAGAAGGTGGATTAGGCCTGACTGAGCAGCTATAGTAAGTTTAGGCAAGTACTTAAAAAGCTCTGAAGATGAAAACATCAAAAGCTCTGAAGACGAAAACATCAAAAAGGTTGCCCAACACCATAATGAAGCCCTGAGTCAACTAACATCAATAACAAAACTGGCCAAGAACTTTGCAGGAGATCTGATAAAAGACACAGAGGATACCAAACAGACTCCAACAGCAACAATAGCCACGAAAACTAAGCAGAAATACAGTGACAGAGAGGACAGACTTAAAATGGAAAGACCATGGAAGGACAGGAAGATTTCAAGAAGAATTGGAAAAGTTACATTGACAAAGAAGAGTCACTTAGATGGATAGGAAATGGAGATCTAGGTTATGATGGAGGGACTGATAATAGGAGCCCAAGACCAAGGCCTCCTGACAAATGGCTTCAAGAAAATGCCAGGCATATCAGCAAATGACCAGTGTAGGTTTTGTCATACAGCGGTTGAGAGTGTTAGTCATCTGATATCAGCCTGCAAGGCCCTGCTTGCAGATGGTCACTACAAGATCTGTAAATATATATTGGAAAATATGTAAAGAATACAGAATTGAAGTGAAAGGAAAAGTGTGGGAGCATGAACCAGATCCAGTCACCTCCATTAGGGCTGTTACAATCTTTTATGACAAGGAAATTCCAACAGGAAGATATAAAGAAGGAGGTGCTATGAGTCCTGATATTGTGATCTGGAACAAGGAGGAATAAACAGCAAAGATTATAGTTGTGACAGTACCCAGTGACTTTGGCCTCAATAGAGCTGAAAGGCATAAAATAACAAAACACCAAGACCGGAAGAATGGCCTGAAAAGCACATGGGAACTGAAGGAAATAGAAAAAAATAACTTTGGTGGTAGGAGCAACAGGACTTATAAAGTAAAATCTGAGAAAATACCTTCAGGGTTTATGAAGTTGCCCAGTATAAATGAAGTGCAGATTGCTGTCCTCAGCAATCTGCACTTCATATTGTTGCTCTATATGTCAAAGAAACCATATTGTTGCTCTATATGTCAAAGAAGCTTTTCTCAACCAAGTCCTCTCAAAAGACATGAGAATTTACATTAGACAGAAGCTGTTTACTTAATCTCTGTCCACGTAGTTTTTTTTTACATGATTTTATTTAACTTGACTCCTGTGTCTGTTTTGAATGGTGTCTCAAAAGGTGTGTGAAAACTCATGCTAGAAGTCATATCCTGTATCTGAACTTGGTTTCCCAGAGTTCTTTTTTCATTAGGTTTTTTCATTAGGTTCATCTTAGTATGTAGGTGTTAACTCAGAAAAAAGACATTATTCTTCCACATGATGTTGAAAGTTTTTCTCTTGTAGATTCATAACATGTGAGCACTCATGGAGGATAGATATTGTTCTTTTACACTGCATGTTGTACTTTTGTCTTGTATTATGCAACTCACAGTCATTAGTTCTGAATGCCACTGTTTTTCAGGTGTCAAAATGCACAAGCAAAGTCACTAATCAGAGACAATTTTCAGTTGCACTGACAGATTTGTTAATGTTTTGCACCTCAAAGTAAGTTGCACTTGATGTGGAGATAATTATTGTGAACTTGTCTGCAAAATCTATAGAAAAAAAGGCAACAGCAACCTAAGGGACGATAAAAAGAAAAACCGTATTTATATTTTTATGATCCAATTCATGACCATCATCATTGCTGTTACTCAAAGAAGAGAAGGAGAATCTGGAGGATGGTCTCACTGAAAATGCAGATGAAGGCTCTTCATTTGCAGTGTCTTTATTAGAAGTCAAGCCAGAGCCAAAGTATTTTGGCCAGAGTGAATTTGATGCAAAATGGTTGAGAAACCTTTATGGGAAGTAAAATAAATGAATTTTAGTTTTTTCTTACAATTTTTCTCATTGAATACTGTACAATAATAGGTTTAGAAATTTTCCTTTGCCTTCTCCACTTTTATTGTTCCTGTGTATTTTTTGTATGATTTCCAAATAAAGAATTACTATTGTCTTTGCCTGACATGAAGTTTTCTTCCTTTTGTTATTCAGCGTTGTGCATATATTCACTTGTATATGTAGTTGTAAGCTAGAATATTTCCATGAAATGTTATTCTTAGTGGAAATGGAAAGGATTGATATCTTCATTAAACTTCAATGAAATTTAGGTGCGCTTTTTATATGATTATTTTTTATTTGTTCTTGGTTTTAATCTTCTACAAAGAATGTGCTACAGCATTTGTAAGTAAATCCTAATGCCTTGTATTAGCTCACTAAATACAGTGGACTGTGTAGTATTTTGTTTTAGGTTAACCAGTCTCATGTGTTGAAACTAGATTAGTTATGTAAATGACTAAAGTAATGTGTTATTTTGATTAGATTAAACCTCTTTTTTACTTCATTTCATTGTATAAACTTTTGAAAATATTGATAAATAATAAAAGTTGTTTATACATAAAATTTTTCATTTGACCCCATTAAAACTTAAGTAATATAAACTTTTGAAAATATTGATAAATAATAAAAATTGTTTATACATAAAATTTTTCATTTGATCCCATTAAAACTTAAATAATATTCTACACTGCCAAAATTGAATGAATGCACCGAGAATCTGGTCCCAATGCACCAACTTCACTCACATAACAGCTGCCCTTTGGCAAACTGTGTAGGTGACTATACTATTCACTTTGCAGGATTATTTGTTTTGATAAAGTGAATCAGTTTGAAAAGTCTGAATAAAAACAGAATATTACAAAACCAACAAACACATCCTACTATGAAGGAGAAGTTTAAAACTTGACTACCTTACCAGGTAGCTACCTCTTAATTCAAACTGCAAGTCTAACTGTTTCTGTAGCTGGTAGTTAACCTCTACAAAAATGACTGTGCTAACTACTCCTTCGGACCTGTGGTGGCTGCTCAACAAATTGTGTAGCTTACCCAGCTCCTTTATCAGGACAAGGTTGCATCTCTTCTTAGATGTGCAGTTGGGGAGACAGGAGAATGAATGAGGGAGTGACTGGGTTCTCTTCTCTGCCCCTTCATCCTTCTGCTTCGGGGCAGAGTGGATCCAGCCGTCACATGCTGGAACTCGTGACCGATTCATTTAAGTTTTGCAATGGAACAACCATTCTATTTACCTTTATAGAGTATAGAAACAACTGTCCCTTTCCCTAGCAAGGGAGGTCCTTGAGAAGAAGACAACCCTTCCCTCTGCTTATATTTGCCTTACTGTCTTTTAACTCTCGGATTCATCCCAACTTGACTTTGTGTGGGGTTATGTTTCTTCCTTCATTCAAAAAAGCCCAGAAGTCTGGCAATCAATCGCACAGTCAGTCTCTGTACTACGATCAGTTTATCAGAGACAGACTTCTTTTACCTGAAGATCTCTCGAAGACTGAGTTTATCTTGATGCTTGCATGGTTTCTGCATAATGAAGTATGGGGAAAAATATCTAAACTATTATCATGACACTTCAGTTGAGGAGGAAGTTACCAATGCCTAGTCCAAGTGCCTACTATTATCCCAAATAGCTAAAGGTATGATTGAAGGCATATTGACAGCAGACTCGATATGCAGTAATAAGCCACAAATAATTTAGACCTCTGCAGACCTGACCAAGTTGTATCTTGTTAGAGATTTTAAGTTCTTGGGGTTATTACATTTATAACATTTATAGCTACTTATTATCCTTTGCCATACAGGTGACAAAGGCAACCCTTGTCGTTTTGTTTCTGGACTTGAGTAATGAACGAACATTGTAGGTGGTAAATATAATCGCTATAGTGGATATTGACGGGCTAATTTACTGCAGAACTAAATATTGAGGAGACTTTAGTTTCACTGTCCTAACTTTCATTTAATCACTAGTGTCACCGGTCTAGTTGGTCTTCGTGAACATAGCTGTGTGGAAATTTAAGTGTTGGAATAAGGCCATAATGTGGCTTTGTAGTACTACAAAGCCACATTATGGCCCTCTGTTCAGTCGAATGGAACGGAGGGCCTAACTAAAATAGGCAATTTGTAGAGAAGTTTTTCTATTGGGTTTTAATGTCGATTGCGCAATTTGTGACTGAAATCCTTGTAAGATGACTACATAATAACTGACTTATGCATGGTGGTTCTGCAGCAACAAAATCGTTGTTACCCTTTATTAAAACCTACACAATGGACAAAAGTACTGTTTCTCCCATCGTCTGTTGGTTCCTGGACTTTCTTTAGTCTTCCCTCAGGCTCTGGCATACTTGACCTTCAACTAGTATCGTTAAATTAACAGGAACGTTAGAATTAACACGTTTGGCCTGTGACAGGGCAGTTAAATGTGTCCAAATGTATGTATAAAGCTAAAATTTTCATAACACCTTAAACTCGTTTGTGTACTGGGTCAGAAATATCCTCTCTCTCTCTCTCTCTCTCTCTCCTTTTGACAATAGTTTCTGTATTTCAGAGTTAAAAAGCATTACTTCATGAAGGAACTTATACTTCTAGACTCTACATGAATTATTAAGGAACAATTCTACAGTAATTAAGAGCTAAAAATGGCCCGTTTTAAGGTCAACCGAAATGAGCGTATACCTGCTATTTCAATTGACATATTTGAAGGCGGATTTTCTCCTTATTTCGAGCTGAAAATAAGTTGAATGAAGGAAACGATGCTTCCAATAATCGACATAGATTAATATATGAATTAAAAGCTGAAGAAAAGAAGAGAAATGAGCATCATCAATCTCCCTCTATGTTTCCATTGGTGTCTTTGAAGGCGGGTTTTCCAAGTTCATCTGATGCCTCCCGATTCGTTCTAGTCGTCCAACTGCTCCCTTTCCTCACCCTTCATTCCTCCCACTTGATTGGGCTCCGCTTCCACTTCGCCATCAATCAGGTTTCGACAGAATTACTGTTGTTCTCATTCCGTCGGAAATTCGTCCGCTGCCTCAGTTACCAGAACAGTGTGATCAAGAAGCCTAGAAAACCATTTTTTTTTTACACCAAATACATTTCTATTCATTTTGAAGTTAGTGTTTACATATATCTTTTATATAGGAATCCTTTAAAATTTAAAAACTTGCAGTATTTTTTAGACTTTTAAGCATAAAAACAATATATTTTTTTTCTAAATTCCTAGTGGACGACACATAGCAGACGAGTATAAAGTATAAATAGCACAGTGAGATGAATTTTTATATAATATTTAACATGTATTAGATTAAAAGATTTAAGCTTTAACTTATTACGTATCAAAAGGGTTTGAGTTATGGAATTTGTAAAAACTACCATTACCTATTATCATGCATATTTTATTAAGGATTTCTGTAATTTCCACTAATCACCTGATAGGTAATGAGTCTTCATGATTTCCATAATCTACTATCTTGTATATCAAATGGAGAAATATTTTACAAATGAGACCTACTTTAAATCATAGATGATATTCTGTATAGTTACAAAATGCTGCTAGTTGGTTTAAACATTATTATTTATAGGGCTGATGCCTTTGTACAATAAGGCGCCCTGTGAGGTTATTTAGACCTGCGATAATTGTACGCTAAGGTCGGTTTGTTATGACGTTCCATACTCATTGGAGTGTCTTGGGTTTTGATGATAATTTACGAAGTCAGTGTCTTCTTTGGTTATGACCACGGAGATGTTTCTAACTCATGATGATTATTTCTAAGTTCATTCAGTATCTTCTTTCTGATGTGAGGTTTCTAGTAGAAAACACTGAGTACAAAAATATCTCTATTCTTCTGAGATTACATGATGAAATTGTACAGGTCTGCCAATGGTGATGGCTGATTGAATTCTGACTGCAATCTGGTTTACAAATCATAAAGGAAGAAGACAGTAGCTCGAACATATGAACATACACACAGATGACATAGATTACAAGTCATGTATGCTGCTTGAGCTTTAGGTCACGGTGGTTGTCTCATGCAGGAAGCTTGGACTATTGTTTTCAAAACAAATGAATGACCACAGGTGACGGCAACTAAACACAGACTGATTACAACACGTCATCTTAGCCTACTTTATCGTATCTGGTCTGATCATATTCCTGCAAGCAAACTGGTTGACCTCTTGGGTCACTGGTTTTAATTAATCATAGTTTTAGTTTTTATATATATGGAATAACATTCCATATATTATGCTTATATAGCACTTACAAATATTGTTAATAAATGGTATAATAGTCCTGACACTTTGATATGCTTAAAGCTGTGGTTTCATATATATGTCGAGTACCACTTTATCTCCATTATGACAAATTCGGTGATATTTTAGTCCAGTTACCCATTCAATGACGTCTTGGGAAAATTGTAGGTGTACAAGAAGAATATTTTAAAGTTTTAATGTTATATTTTTACGAATACTGAATTCTATATGAATTAATTAAAGACAGTAGATCCTACATTGATTGACTTCTTAGATATGATTTAGTGTTTTTCTTTCTTTGAACTTTCTGTCAAGTTTGCAAGACTTTGTTTGACCAAATTCTGGATTTAGGGAAAACACCTTTGAGATTTCCTGCTTACATTGCAAAATCTCCTGTGACCTCTCCCTACCTTACCTCTCGGTACCTCATCTCCTGTGACCTCACCGTGCCTCTCCTCACCTTACCTCACCCTGCTTCACCTCCCATTACCTCACCTTCCATTACCTCACTTTACCTCACCTCCCATTACCTCTCCTCACCTTACATTGCCTCCCATTATCTCACCCTACCTCTCCTCACCTTACCTAACCTCATATCACCAACACTGGCACTCTCAGTCCAAAGAAAACCCCAAGAATAAAGACACAGGATCAGCATCCTACGAGCACATAGGAAACTTCTTTATGCACACTGACCACATCCTCCTAAAAGCCAGTCAGATAGTCGTAGTCTGAATGATTTCCTCAACATTATTCAGTCACCAAGATCAACCCAACCAATGATTTCATCTCTGATCAATAAAACACCAAAATAAATTCACGTCCAAGAAATCAACCCTTTTGTCTGTAGTTCTACCGAAACTTTATGACTGAGATGACAATGAAACATCTCTAACTTACAACTTACGAGTAAACTCCAGAAGAAAGTACCTACTACATATCTTGAGGAGCAAGTTTTCATAACTGGTATCATTCTCCAGTTTTGGTTGCCACTTTCTGCATCTCTCACAAGCAACTCTCTTGGTCACACCTAC
>NC_087222.1:9436425-9484009 GCF_015104395.2 Macrobrachium nipponense
TAAAAGCTTGAATACTTATAAATCACATATGGAATTAAACAAACACTTTTGCAAGTTTTTTCAAGAGTTTGAAAATGTTGCATTTGCTATTTCACATCTTTGAAATATTCTTGTATGGTAAATAGTTATGTTCCATTGAAAAGTTTGTGCTATTAAGAATTTGCACAACTCGAATAGGAATTGAGGCACTACTGTATTATGGATATAAACATCATGGAGTGCCCCCCATCACCGGATCCTGAACCTCTTGGAGAGCCAAAAATGTCACCTTGAGATCCGATGTGGAGCTGTCCTAAAGTCCTGGTTCCACACACCTGAAACCAGCAACTCTTCCATGTGTTATCCCTCAGACGATGTATCAACAAAAGAAGCATCTCGGGATTGGAACCACCAGGATAAGTCCTTCCTTGCTTCCTCTGATAAATGGTATCTGGAAAAATGACTCCCTTACTGAGACAAAAACTCCTTCATTCTCCACTGAACAGAACGAAAGGTGAAGCTACTCACCGAGTGGCAGCTTCTCCAAGGATGACAGGTGACCCAGAATGACTTGGCACTGCTGAGGTGGTTCTTCCTATTGAGACAGGAATAACTGCATTGCCTCTCTGATCTTACTGAATATCGAGAGTCGGAGGGTCGGGGGGACTGGGTTGCTGCTGCCATATTCTATCAGCATGGCTATATACCGATACTTTACCCTCTGCTTGGTTGTGGCGGGATCACAGGCTCAAAAACAAGCAGGCAAAATCCCCCTCCCCCAACATAAACTTAACCAAACTCACCCTCAGCCATACTTTCCTCCTATACACATGCAGGACAATTGACCTACATACACACAAAACAAAAAACAAACTCATATACTCACCCAACTCAAGATACTCAGGGCTGTGCTGTCCACTGGTCGAGGTCACTGAGACACCACCAACAACGAAGACAACAACCAAGCACCACAACCCCACAACCCAACAACACAACAACAAACAAGGAAGGACAACCACCATCAACAACACACACAAGGAATACCAACCACAATTTTCAACAACAAGGCAACACAAGGAACCACAACCTACAAACAACAACACAACAACAAGCAAGGAATACACACACAAAAGACCACTGCACAAACAATCACTAACACAAAAAAATAACAACACAAAAAGGCAACAC
Organism: Macrobrachium nipponense; assembly: GCF_015104395.2. Classification (NCBI taxonomy): domain Eukaryota; kingdom Metazoa; phylum Arthropoda; class Malacostraca; order Decapoda; family Palaemonidae; genus Macrobrachium; species Macrobrachium nipponense. The sequence goes on from NC_087222.1 coordinate 9,437,593, forward strand.
ACACACCCACTAACAGCACCAAGGACTCACAACAGCTCACCAACAACAACCGTCAATAACTCACACATAACTCAACAGAAACTCATAAGCACAACAAATCTAACAACACAGACACAACAACTCCAAGCAACAACATCAAACTTAACAACAGCTAAACAACTAATCAATAACACTCAACTTAACTGACTTTAAAAGCCTTCAACATTCTTCATAGACTGCTGCCAAAACTATTGACCTTCTCAGGCTCTGACTCAAAACTCTGATCTTAACAACTAACTCCAGCTGCACCAGCAGACAATCCAGAACTCACCAACAGCCAATTCAATTGGTAACCATCCATTTCTCTTCTCTCTCTCTCTCTCTCTCTCTCTCTCTCTTACGGAAAACCAAAACACAAATACATACTACACATCTTAACAGCAATACAGACCACCAAACTTACTCTCTCTCTCTCTCTCTCTCTCTCTCTCTCTCTCTCTCTCTCTCTCTCTCTCTCTCTCTCTCTCTCTCTCTCTCTCAATCCTCAAGGACGTTGGCAAATGGAACTCCCATAACTCCTCCATAGGATGTGAGATAATCCTTTTCAAAAATGACATTTTAATAATAAAATTAGCTTTTCCACATACTAACCATGTAGCTGAAAGCTTCCTACCCTGGCGGTCAAAATATTTTAAATTTTGTGGCAGGGCCACCATCGCTAGTGCAGTAGGTTCTCCACGCAGCAATTCTGTGTCAAATGGGTTAACGTATTATCGTATACCTTCGGCTCCCTAAACAGGCTTCAGCTAGGGGTCATTCTCTCCCCATACCTTTTTGCCTTGAATGTCAAACTGAACTCACTCCCAATCAGATGCACTGTCAGTGAAATAACTACAAACAACCTCTGTTATGCCGACGATATGGTTTTGATTTCCCCATCAGTGCAAGGTCTCCAATCGACACTTGCTGCCAATATGCAGAGGAATTTGATATCCTATACTCCCGAGATTGCTTAAGCTTAAGCATATTGCAGAACCACAAATTTTCCTCGGAAATCATCGGCTGTCTTCTGCCACCGAGACGTGAAACTGCTGCTCTTCCGCTCGTATTCCTACAGTATTTATGGGTGTTCCCAGTGGATGGACTATACCCGAGAGACCATGAGCCATATCACTGTTGTGCACAATGACATTTTAAGATGCCTCACAAACACTCCTCGCTACCACTCCTCCACACAGATGTTCATAGAAAACCCCCTGGGCAACTAAAAAATCATTGTAAGGCAAACAATGTTCAGTCTGATAACCCGAGTGAGAAACAGCTGCAATTTGCTCATAGAAAGCATCCTAAGGAGTGAAGGAAGAAGATCTAAATTGTAGGAAAGATGGGAAAATGAAGCGTTTGTTCCCTAAATGACGTAATCTCTGTCTTGGTAAGGTGTGTCTTCTGCAGAATCTGTCATTATTATTATATTTATTATATGGTTATTGTTATTGCTGATATATTACTTTTTCCTTAATACTGTGAATATTATCAAGTTAAAGTTTTTCTACATTCAATTTTTGTATTTAGCCCTCTGGACTTGACTACTGTAACCAACTAAGGTATCTAGCTGAAATTTATGTTATATAACCTTTTTCTCCTATATTATTGCTGTTACTACCAGTATTATGATTACTATCTTTTATACTACTTCAGCAACAGTGTGGATATTGCCTTTTATTCATTTTTTATCATGCATCTGGATTGTGTATGTTACTGTCTGTATTTTGTATATTCTATGTATATGGCCCGAGCTGAAATAAGGGATATTATTATTATTATAATTATTATTATTATTATTATTATTTACTCCCAACAGATGAAGCCACTTTGCCAGCGGAGCCAGTATGTGAGTAAAGACCTATGGCGCTGCTGACAGGCCAAAGCATAATGCCTGGAATTGGAGAACCTTTCCTTGAAAAACAAAATGGAGAAGCTTTCTGGAATCCGGATGGACAGGAATGTGAAAATATGCATCCTTCTTATCAAAGGTCACCATCTAGTCCCCCTGATGGATGGCAGACATCATCGACAGATTGATCTCCATGTGGAATTTCGTCTTGAGGACGAAACGATTCAAAGCGCTTACATCCAAAACTGGCCCTCAGCCCCCTGATAATTTCAGGACCACAAAGAATCTGTTGTAAAATCCTTCCGAGTTTTGATCTACGAAACTTGCCCTAAAGAATCCGTTTTACATTTAGCAGATACATACTGATGATCCATGCAAGGGAACGGTTTCAGGCTGTCCCAGGCAGAACGAGGGAGAGGATCCAACGAAGCAGGAAGCGACATAGCGTAACTGCCTGAAGGTTGCAGACAGAAGACATCCTCTTTAGTCCTCTTAGAAGGAGGAGACTTATCAATATCCTTGGACTGTCTCTTGAGGAGGCGTGACATCTTCAAAGTGCACACAACAGATCATGAACACCAAAAGAGACGCCTTTCCAGTGGCGCTCTGTCGACACCTGGGGATCACCAGCTGGTTCAACTGAGGGGGCAAATGCCACTGGTCTCCCTTAGGCAGGGAACACATTGAGACACAGAGCAGGGCAGAGCAGGGCACAATCAGGGCAGGACAGGGCAGGTCAGCACAGGGCAGTGTAGGCGTGGTGCGCACATTGAGAGCAGTCTGTCATCCTATGCAGGTCCTGTGATCATGGCTGCCGCTTATGATTACCTGAGAAACCTCATCTCAGAATCTGACTCAGAAAATGAATTTGAGAATACTTTGTTATTATTATTATTATTATTATTATTATTATTATTATTATTATTAAATATTGAAATACTTTATGTTAAGTATATTAAATTTTCTATGTTTATTATTATTATTATATATTAGGATTATTATTATTATTATTATTATTATTGTATAATAATAATAATAATTAATAATAATAATAATAATAATAATAATAATAATAATAATAATAATAATATGTGTGGCGCTGTGGCAGAGTGGGTTAGGCCGTCAATTGACTGGTTAAGCAACATTGGGGCTGGTCAGTCGTTGGATGGGTGACCGCTCTCCTCGGCGTTGATTCCTTGGGAAAGGATCTTTACCATTATTTCCTCAGTCTACTCAGCTGTAAATGAGTACCTATTGCTGATGGGATAGGGTCCAGCAATGGGTTAAATAGCAAAACTCAGCAATGATGGAGAGAAATGAAGGATTCAACGACAACGACGTAAATGGAACCTCTGGCAACAGAGGAGCTTCGTCCAGCAGCCAAGTATTCAGCCCAATTGAAGGGAAAGACAGTCAGGTACTTGGAGGTCGTCATCCAGCAACTGACCACCACAACAACAGTAACCAACAACCAGAGACTGGAGCTACAGAAGCAAACCAGAGGAAGAAATGGACAAGAGAAGAAAATAAGGAAATATGGAGATGCTACATCAGAAGCAACCCGACGGAGAGAGGATATAGAAAAAGGTTGGTCAACATCTGGAATGAGAGGAATAACACCCACCAAACAGAGCAGAGGCTGGCAGACCAAGTAAGGAACATAAAGAAAAAGAACTGGCTCTCCCCAACAGAAAGAGAGGAACTGGAAAGGGAAATGACACACGGCAACGAATTATAAGAAGACAAACTGAGAGGCAATGCCACAGAAGACGACAGGGATGATGAGGTATCAAACAACGACACACGAAGAAACACCGACGAAGTAACAGACAGGACGGAATGGGTAGAAAAAATCAGACAATGGATGAAGCCAGATACAGAGAGAACAAAGATCCCCTCCATGAAAGCCTACAACACCAAGAAAGAAATTAAGGGAAGAATAAAACAAGTGAGGTCAATGAAAAATAATGAGACTAATACACACCACCAATATCACAGAAACAAATAACTTGACATATGCAGGAGCAAGATTAGTAGCAGAACTGATGGGGACACGAACACCAACACCACCAGCACAACCAACCCAACAGAGAGGCGCCTGGAAAAGCAAATCATGGTGATGAGATCTGACTTGAGTAAACTGAAAGAGATGACAGAAAAAAGACTAAGAAGCAAGAAAACAAGGGAGGAACTGAACGAGAACTACAAATTACAAGAGAGGGGACTAAACAACACAATACAAGATGTAAAACAGAGGCTTAAGGCCAAAGCACATAAGATCCAACGATACATGAACAGGAATAAGGGATACCAACAGAACAAAGTATTCGTAACCAACCAGAAAAGACTATACAGCCAACTAAGAGGGGAAGACAACCACCAAGAAATTCCTGACGCCGAACCAAGCAAGAGACTCTGGGAAAACATATGGAGCAATCCGGTATCACACAACAAACATACAACATGGCTCCAGGAAGTCAAGGCTGAAGAAACAGGGAGAATAAAACAAAGATTCACTGACATCACGACAGACACAGTCAGACATCAACTAAAGAAAATGCCCAACTGGAAAGCCCCAGGTCCTGATGAATTCCATGGATACTGGCTCAAAAACTTCAAGACCCTACACCCAAGAATAGCAGAACAACTCCAGCATTGTATCACAAATCACCATGCGCCCAAACGGATGACCACAGGACGAACACCCTTAGTCCAGAAAGACAAGAGTAAGGGAAATGTAGCCAGTAACTACAGGCCTATCACCTGCCTACAAATAAAAAAAAATATAATACAATAATAATATTTTAATATTTTATTATTATTTTATTATTATTATTATTATATATTATTATTATTTTATTATTATTATTATTATTGTTTTACATTATTATTGTATAGTAATAATAATAATAATAATAATAATAATAATAATAATAATAATAATAATAATAATAATAATAATAATAATAATAATAATAATTGCACGGACAATACATGAGACAGACTAAAGAACTAGCTAGCGATGACACATGGCAATGGCTACAGAGGGGAGAGCTAAAGAAGGAAACTGAAGGAATGATACAGCGGCACAAGATCAGCCCTAAAAACCAGATATGTTCAAAGAATGATAGACGGAAATAACATCTCTCCCATATGTAGGAAGTGCAATACGAAAAATGAAACCATAAACCACATAGCAAGTTAATGCCCGCACTTGCACAGAACCAGTACAAAAAGAGGCATGATTCAGTAGCAAAAGCCCTTCACTGGAGCCTGTGCAAGAAACATCAGCTACCTTGCAGTAATAAGTGGTACGGCACCAACCTGAAGGAGTGATAGAAAAACGATCAGGCAAAAGATCCTCTGGGACTATGGTATCAGAACAGATAGGGTGATACGTGCAATTAGACCAGACGTGACGTTGATTGACAAAGTCAAGAAGAAAGTATCACTCATTGATGTCGCAATACCATGGGACACCAGAGTTGAAGAGAAAGAGTGGGAAAAAATGGATAAGTATCAAGATCTGAAAATAGAAATAAGAAGGATATGGGATATGCCAGTGGAAATTGTATCCATAATCATAGGAGCACTAGGCACGATCCCAAGATCCCTGAAAAGGAATCTAGAAAAACTAGAGGCAGAAGTAGCTCCAGGACTCATGCAGAAGAGTGTGATCCCTAGAAATACGGCGGCACATAGTAAGAAAAGTGATGGACTCCTAAGGAGGCAGGATGCAACCCGGAACCCCACACTATAAATACCACGCAGTCGAATTGGAGGACTGTGATAGAGCAAAAAAAAAAAAAATAAAAATAATAATAATAATAATACCTTTATTCCACAATATTAACAGTGGGTATTCTTACAATGTGCATTTTTACGGGAAAGAGATCTCTGTGTAGACGAATGAGTACATGGCCAAGTGCATTTGGTTTAACATCTGAGTTCAGTGATGCAAGATTCAATAATTATTTCAGATTAAGCTGAGAACAATTTGATGAGGTGCATATCATGATGCAAAGTGACATATCATCTGAAGGTTGCAACACCCAAAAACCAATGGGAGTAGAGAAAAACTGGCTGTGTTTTTAATGTCAGTTTTATTTTCCTTCATGTCTGTGTTTCTGCAACATAGGAATGGAGAAAAAAATCCACTGATGAACAATTCCCTTTTCTTTTGACCTGCAATACTGCCTCCATAATGTCATTATAATGATAATCGTATAAAGGAAAATATAACAGGGAAAACAATGTTGATAAACACTCAGGTCTTTCCGAGAGATTCATCAGAAATTAACAAAATCATCAGACATAATTATGACCTTCACATCATATAATAAGTTGGTGGAAAATCAGGGGATGTGTCCTGATACTGTTCTGAAAGCACAGGGACAGACTGTGATATGTCAGTTGTAGATGCATCAGTAGGTGTATATACATGACAAGTAGGACCATAGGATGAGTGGGAGGAATGGCTTTGGGGATAAGGAGACATGCCTAGCAAGGTTTCTTCATCGTCTGAAACTATGCGAAATACATCCCGTTTTATCTTGTGCTGTAAGGCTGGTGGCATTTTTGCTGTCGTTGTGTAAATGGTCATGAATAAATGATAAAGGGGATCTCTTGCTTTCTGTCCAAATTTTACCTCAATTTTTTTCCTATCAAGTGCTCTATGTTTAACTCTCTCTTCATGATTTATTAAGATCGATTCCTTGAGCACAGCAGTAACATCAATCTGATTTTTCTTTACTACTCTTGCATGAACTGTAGGGTCAACAATACTCTCACTCCCATCATCTAATTCATCATCGAGTCCGGGATTTTAACGTGAAGCAGTGCTGAGTTGTGGGTTCCCTTCTTCGACCGAACTACTATTATCATCAAATGTCCATACACTCTCGTTGTCAGTCAGAGGATGATATCATGTGGATTACTGAGCAAGTTACTTCCTGTGCCGCATGTGCGCAGAAAACTGCATTTCAAACACTATGTGATGCAGGCCGGCTTGACAATGTGCGTGCTGCCATTTAAAATAGTGAAATGCAGTTTTTTGCCCTGCTCTGTGCTGCGTTGCCTGTGTCGCCTGCTTCTCAATGTGCATCCGGCCTTAGACCTCTGGTATGTCTTCTCCCAGGTGACGGGGAGTGGGACGGTGATGTTCGTCTAGGAGCACCGGTGGGCCTCTACACAATCACTGTGCACTGCACTAGCCACCTCCTCTACACAATCACTGTGCACTGCACTAACACTAAATTGACTGCCTTTTTCCATTAAGGCTTTAACAGAAGCACCAAGTTCCATCATCAAACTCGCTAAAAATTCAAACTCCTTATCAAATTCTGATTCGAGGCTGCAATGGTGTTGGGATCGGGAGCAAGTGAACCTGGAATAGAAGTTAATAGCACAGGAGCAGGAGGAGAAAGGATTGAAGAAGCAACAGGAATTACAGGCAAAACAATCTTGCTATCTTCTACTAATTCAGCAGCCTGAACATCATCTAAACTAGATTTAATTTCTGTCTGAGCAGCTGGTTTCCTCTCTCTGTTCATATCCATCTTGTCCTGATGGGACCTAAAAATTTACCATTGCTTGTCGTCCCATTCACAACATTCAGCACAAGTGATTTCTTTCTTGCAGTCTTGACCTCTACATTTACTACATCTGGTATGTGGATCATAACAAGATTTAGATAACCTGGTCTTAAATCATCTGCACAAATCCAAACACTAGTCCTCCTAGAATCAGACATATTTAAAAGAATGTGCTATCACAAAACCAAACAGAGAACTTCAACAAGAACTCTGAACGAAGAGGAGTCTTCAGATAGCGCCGTAGCACTCTAATGGGACAAAGTAGCATCTCGTCTGGGTCATTACCAAAAAAGTCCTCTAGTGAGGGGATCGTAAAGGACTCAAATCTATCGTCAGGGACCGAAAGATTCTGAGTCTTCACTACAAAATCTGGGATGAAATCGAGCGTAAGAGATCCCCATCCCCTTGAGTATTTAACATTGTAAGAGAGACCATGAAGCTCACTTACTCACTTCGTCAATACCAGGGCCAGCAAAAAGATGGTCTTAAGGATCAGATCCCTGTCCGACGACTCTCGAAGAGGCTCTAGGGTTCATGAGTCAAGCTCCTTAAGACAAGAGTCACATCCCACTCGGGGCCTGAGTTCTCTGGGTGGGCAAGACCTCTCGAAGCTCCTCATAAGAAGAGATATTTCCATAGAAGAGGAAGAATGCACTCATTGCAGTTTCAGGACCAAAGCCAAGGCAGACATGTAGCCCTTAACTGTAGAGACAGATAGGAACTTCTCTCAGCAAAGAAAGACTAGGAAATTCACGATCTGTTGAAGAGTGGCTTTCAGCGGAGAGAGACCCCGTCCACGACACCAACCACATAGGACGGACCACTTGTTCACTGGTACAATTCTGCAGAGGACTGTCTGCGGTATCCCGCCATCTCTGTTGCTGCTAGTCATGAAAATCCTCTCGCTCACAAGAGATGGTGGATAACCGCCAGCCGTTAAGACATAGGGACTGTTCTGCTAAGTGGTACCATTCTACATACGGTTGATACAAAAGGTTGGGCCACAGGGGAATCTCTCGAGGTGCCTAAGAGAGAAGAGCCAACACATTGGGATATTTGCCACCAAGATCATCCAAGGATTGCTGGTGACCAGCACTTCGAGGTTGTCCCACGGATGTTGGAATGCGTCCTCTGCAGCTGCCTATGGGTCTGGCACGATGGAGAAGAAACCTAGAAGTTTTCTGTTGTGCCAGGTGGTGAACAGGTCCACCACTGGACAACCCTATAGGTCGAACAGCCTTTCTGCCACGTCTGGGTGTAGAAACCATTTGGTCCCTATCACTTGATTCTGACGGCTGAGCTTGTCTGCCACTACATTCCTCTTGCCTGGAATGTATCTGGCTGACAGCTATACCGAGTGCACTGCAGCCCACTTGTGCACCTGCACTGTCAACTGATGCAACGGAAGAGACACTAAGCCTACCTGTTTGATGATATATGCCACCACTGTGGTGTTGTTGCTCATCAACACCATGGAGTGTCCCATCACTCCTTGAGTGCCAGAACGTTGATAGAAGGTGCTTGTCGTGTCGATTCCACACCCCTGCAGTCAGCAACTCCTCCAGGTGTGTGCCTAAACCCTCATTCGATGCATCCGAGAACAGAAGCATATCCGAAGGGGGAGTGTGCAACTCCACTCCTTTTAAGAGGTTCCTGTCATCTAGCCACCAGGCTAAATCCTTCCTCACTTCCTCCGTTAGAGGAATGAGGAAGGAGTGAGGATCTCGAGCCTGTGACCAACACTCCTTTAATCTCCATTGCAGAGACCGCAGGTGAAGATGCCTGTGGGGAACTAACTTCTCTAGTGATGACAGGTGACCGATCACGACTTACCAAAGCCGAGTTGGCTGTTCCTGAACCTGCTGATCCTCGAGTCTGCGGAAAAGACTGCTACTGCGTTCGATCAGTATGCCCAGGTACTTTATCCTCTGCTTGGGAATGAGATCCGACTTTTCTAAATTTATCACGATCCCTAGATAGTAAAAAAAATCGAGAAGTCAATCCCTGTCCTGTAGCAAATGCGAGAGCGAGCTTGCCAGGACTAGCAAGTCGTTGAGATACCTCAAGAGGTGTATCCCGACCGAGTTGGCCTAAGCTGACACCAAGGTGAACACTTGCGTGAACACCTGAGAGGCAGTCAAAAGTCCAAAACAAAGTGCCCTGAATTGGAACACTGGCCCCTCTGGGATAAAACGAAAGTACTTCTTGGAGAACTGATGGATGGGTATCTAAAAATACGCATCCTTCACTGAAGTCCAACGAAAGCATGAAGTCATTCTCCCTGATAGGAGAGAGCATGGAACATGATGCCGTCTCCATCTTGAACAAAGTCTGGTGAACAAAACAGTTCAGGGGAGAGAGATCTGTCACTAGTCTCCGCCCCCGTAGCCTTCTCCACCTAAAAAGTCAGTTGTAGAACCCTGGTGACAGATCTCGAACGACTTCCACAGCTATCTTGCTCAGCATTGATAGCACTTCTTCTTTCAGTGCCAGATCCTTGGCAGAACCAGGGATGTATGTCTGAAGTTGGACCGGATGGTCAGTGAGGGGTGGGCTCAACTCGAAGAGAAGAAGATATCCATCCCAAAGGACATCTACAACCCAGGTCTCGGCTCTGTAGTGCTCCCAGGTGGCCCCCCGCAACAATGGCAACAGCTGAGGGGGAATGCTGTCTCTAGAGTTTCCCCTTCTTACTCTTTCGCTAACCTCCCTTCAGGCGAGAGAAGGGGTGCTGAGAGGGGAGCTGATGATTCCCTTTCAGAGCGAAGGAGTAAGGCTCTGCCTTTCCTCAGGCCCCTCTAGAAGAAGGAGTCTTCTTGGGGGTGGAGGAAAAGCTAGTCTGGCTCTGAGGCCTAGCTGCAGTTGCACGAGACGGCCCGGATGTCTTGGCAACTGCCTGGTGGACAAGACGATCACTGTCTTCAGCTATACGCTTGTGTACTGCGGCGTCCACCATCTCCCTAGGAAAGAGAGGAGGAACCCAGCAACGATCCATTTCTAAGACCCAGTGCTGACTCTGGGCCCACTGACCTGGTTATACAATTTAGGGCAGCATCCCTCCTCCTAAGAACAAGGTTGGGCCACAGGTTTGCAGTCTGGTGGGCCAGGTAGGATATAGCCTTACCGCCAGAATGACAATGTCTCCCGAAAGCTGAGTCTTTTCCAGGAGCTATTTGTCCCAAAGAAGCAGTGACTCTGGATACTGTGAGGGACCACAGATTCAGCCAGGAGATGGCCTGGATAGCTGCCATAACGGGAGCCTACGAAGATGTGTTAGGCCAGGTGAACATCTTGTCTCGGGGCAAAGAAGAAGTTTACTTAGGGCCAACAGATCAGACAAGCTGCTTCCTCCTCCTCTACCTCAACAGAGGCAATTCTACTTGCCTCTGCAGCACCTTGGTTCGCGCAGCATGAGGCAAGCCAGGGGTTTGTCACACTAGCTCTGTGTTAACCTGTTTGGTCGGCAAAGGGTTCTCCGCGGGCAAGTAAAATCGCCTCTGTCAAGGTAGAGGAAGGGGAAGCAGCTTGTCTGATCTGTTGGCCCTTAGTGAACTCTCTTGCCCATAACAAGATTGTTCACCTGGCCAAACACACCATCAGACAAGGAAGACCAAGGTAACCCCACAGAAGCTCTGGGTTCCTTCTTAGGACCCCAGAACGACTCTAACTGTGAAGGGCGATCAGAGGGAGCTACCATCGATCTTCCCCTATGTCATTGTGCTGACGAGTCAGTGCAATGACCTCAGCAAAAGACCTCTGAATCTCGGGAGTGACTGTCCTGAGGGGAAGGACCTTCAAGTCCTTCCAGAGTGAGTCCCTGCCTCGATTCTATTTTTTCAGAGGGAAGAGCCTCGACAGACACCCCATGATCTTCTTGAACCACTTAAGCATACAACATCTTGGGTCCTAAGACCAAACTGGGAACGTACACTCGCGTGGCCGAACCATATGGAGAACACTCCCACACAGTTCCCCCTGGTTGTGTCGCTCCTCCTGGTGTATCCTGAGGAAGTTGAAGAGACAGGTGAGGAAGATCCGATGCTCCCCCTCAGTCTGCTAGCAGAACTAGCAGATGGAGTGGGCCGTGAACGATCACCTACCCTCTGTGATGATTGGCTCATGGGTCTAGAGGAGTGCTTCTCCACAGGGAGAACAAGGATGGTAGCGACGCTCTCTCACGTCAGGGGAAGCACTACTCGACGCCTGGACTATCGATCAGGTGAAGAATAGTGTTCACTAGCATGACGAGAGAGGGTACCGTCCATATGACACATCACAGTCTCCAAAGAGGCCAAAACCTCTCGAGAGGACAGAACGAAGGACTTCCTACCAGTTTCAACGTGTGCATGGTCCAGTGGGACCATTACATTATCTCTGGGAGCTGAGTGATAGGTATGCGATTGATTGCCATCAAGGCGTAAGTCACCTGGACGACTTACGCCTTCCTCCGCATCATGCCAATGTCGTGATATTGAGTGGACTCAGCATCACCGACTCTAGCTGCACGCTCATCTGTAGATGAGCGTGCATTTGGGGAAACTCGCTGATAAGAACCCGAAATGGTCCCTGTCCTAGAGGCAAAACCTCTAGGACTAGGTGCAGAAGAACAAAACATAGCATGAACTTTTGTGATCCCTGCCCTGTGCACTCATGGGGGCGGTGAGGCGGTTCCCGCTCCCGAAGCAATGGGAGGACCAGCGGAAGGACCACATGTCTCACAAGAACGGCTAGACAGACCCTTAGAAGCCATGGAACGCGACTTCTTGGGGTGGGGGGCGATAGCCCTCTTCTTCTTTGGCGGGGTAGCCTAAGAAGAAGTCGACGACAACGTAGACAAAAACGAAGACGAGGAGGAAGACAATGACACCTTTCACTTCTTCTTTGACTTCTTCTTCATCAATTTCCTCAGAACGACAGTGAGATCCCCCATCCAAGGTGCCACCGGGGGCACAGATACCACAGCAGAACTCGCATGGTCAGGAACAGGTACAGCAACAGGCATGGGAACATGAACGGGTGGAAGATCCAGTAGGGACTGTGTCTGGGGTCTATCATAGTTGTCTAGGGGAGAGAGGACTGCGTAGCCTGGAGGAGGAGGCAGAAAAGGTTCTGTCCTCGAAGTATGCGGCACAAACGACATGACCACAGCAGGTGTTACAATGGTAACTTGTTGGGTATACACAAGATGAGGCAGTGCCACATACACAGGCATTAACAGAGTCGTCATCGTCCCAGCAGCTGCGCCAAGGGTCACAGGAGCTGACATAAAAATGATCCATCAGCCCCTGGTAGAGTGCCAGGCAATTTCAACTTCACCATTGCCTGTCGCAAATCCCTGACCATGGAGAGAGACAGACATGAGGGAGCAAAAGTTGTGTTAGTAGTGGGAACTCCTGTTCCCTTTGGAGGAAAAAGATCCCCTCCGGAGCGAACAGAAGCTTCCCAAATACAGCACCTGGTCGGCATGCCTCCCCACCCTCTTCTATGTTCAACGAATTGAACGAAGAAGCAGACAGAGACATTTCCCCCGAAGGGAAAACAGCGAGATAGAGAAGCTTACGCGGAGGGAAAAAGGAAGACGAAAGATTAGCCACCAACGGAGTCAATGGGGGCGTGTAGTGTTCTGACAAAGACTTGGAAGACTTCCCCGAGATGGCTTCCTACCCTTGTATCTCCCCAACTGCTCAGCCAACCAAGAGATACAAGCATCATAAGTATTATCTGGAGAACACTCATGCCCTCAGCTCTTCAAGCATAGGACACGACAGTCCACTTCCACTTTGGAAAGGAAACTACCACACTTTCTGGCCCCCACTCCATGGCAAACGCATTGCAAGAATGGAAGGCGACAAGGCTTATCTGAGTTTTGGGTTTGCATGATAAAAAGAAACAACAAAACAATCATTCACAAAGATACTACAAAGAAAGGTCTCACAATTCTCAACGACAGAGAGAGCAAATAGCATGTGTGAAGTGGAATGTTTACGTCTGGTTGGGTGGGTCTCTCGACTAGTGAACAAGCAGTTACTGCCTAACTACCTTGTTGTTATTCTCTTATGACTGATTTCCAGCCAACGCTGAAAGTAATTCCTTATGTAAAGGACCGAGGATTTGTATTACGTGTAGGAACAAACTTAGGATCTACTTTAAGCCAAGAGGGAGGATAATGAGGCCGAAATGGACAGTAGGATAAAAGCTGTGTTGGGAAGTGGAGAGAGATAGCTGGAGTACCATGTGATAAGAAAGTTCCAAACAAGCTAAAAGTCAAGATCTATAGCACAGTGACAAGACAAGTGTTAATACATGGATCAGAAACATGGGCTCTAAGAAGAAAACAGGAAGCAAAGCTTGAGAGAACAGAGATGAGAAAGCTGAGGTGAATTATGGGAATATCACTGGCTGAGATTTTGCCATACACTGCCGACTCATTTCAACGGTCAAGTGGTCGCTCCCCACTCCCCACCCGACCGCCCATCCTCCAGGAGCCCACCCATACCACTCTCCACCACCTGCCAGGATTCGCCGCACAGTTGAAGAATTATTTACAGTAACTTTTAATAAAAACTGTAGAAAGTCTTCCTCATCGTTCTTCTCTTCCTTTAAACTGCAGTTGACATTGCAGAAAACTGCTCATAATGGCTCCTGCTTCACATCAAGACAAGCCTGGGGATATGCAACATGACCAGGACCCTGAGGACTGCCAGTTGCCTTCACACCCAGTCTTACCAACAGACCGTCGAACCCTTCTAGGTTTTGCAACGCTGGAAACCCCACCTTTGCTCTCACCACACCTGAGTATACTGCCTCCCACAGCTTCAAATACAGAGTTATGGCTCCTCATCAAGTACCTGGAGGAATCTTGACAGGCTGAGTTGGCTGCACGTCGGAGAGAGGAAGAACAACGTTGTTATGAAGAGGAACAACGTCGTCATGAAGAGGATCTACGCCACCAAGAGGACAACTTAAGAAGAGAGGAGGAAGCTCAATGTTTCACCGTATTGTTGCAGCTACTTAGCGTCAATTCAGCCCAGCAGCAAGCAACACCAGCGGACTCACAACAACTTCTCACACAATCCTCAGTGTCATTGTCCACCCAGCCAACATCCCCACAGAAGGCCATCGCCCAGACCCTGCCACCCTTACGTCCTGGTGCCACATAACAAGTGTTCAGGGAATGGCGTAGACGCTGGGATTACTACAGCGTGATGGTGGACCTAGGGACATTACCTACCAGGAAACAGATGATACAGCGGCGTATGTGCCTCAGCCTGGAGACCCAAAGAATACTTGAGCACACGCTCAACGTACCACCAGACACAGATCGGAGTGTTGACGAGGTCTTGAATATTCTCCAGGAACACATCAAGAACCTGAGGAATGAAGCTCTACAATGCAGGGACCTGCTTTCCTGCAAGCATAGTGAAGGGGAAAGCTTCAGCGACTTCTGCGTCCAACTGCAGCATGTAGCAGAGGAAATCAATGTCTGTCCTGGCCATTCTGCTGTGTATGAGGAGACTCAGCTGAAGATGATCATCATCATGGGAGTCAGGGACGAGGAGCTCACTCAGAAACTCATTGCTTTGGATGCTGCAGCTTCATTGGCCACCATGGTTAACGAATGTCGCTCCTATGAGGCCACACAGACAGCCACTACCGCCATACATGCCCCTCCTTCTAAATTGTGTGTAGTCTCCACTTATAAAAAAATCAAAGGACATGGCAACATGGGTTCTACCTTGCTACCAACCCCTAACAAGGACACTTTATGCCCTTCCTGCACAAGGAAGCACAGCTCAACAAGAAAGTGTCCAACCAGCAACAGTGTATGTGTAAACTGTGACTGCAAAGGACACTGGCGCAGGACCCCAAAGTGCCTTGCCAACAAGGCCACATGCAGACACTGTGGCCGAGTGGGCCACTATGACAAGTGCTGCTGTCAGCAGATGAACGCCAAGCAAGGTGTCCTGCCCAATGCCACGCCCCCTTCTAGCAAGCCCTCTAACTGTCGCAAGGTCGAGACCCCTTCTTCATCAACTGACTCCTCACCATCACCCATATCCATTGCCCTCACCTACAGGGGTGAGACACCGAAGATAATGATGCTGCCTGACACAGGAGCTGATGTATCAGTGATGGGCCCCCAGCACTTGGAACTCCTTCACATTCCCAGGACTGAGCTACAGCCTCCCGCCATATCAGTGACACTCACGGCAGAATGGTCAAAGATAACACCGGCTTTAGGTACCCTTAAGGCCACCATGTCCCTGGCCAAACGGTCCTGCATCGCCACGATTCAAGTCCACGAACGCGTTCAGATGCCACTCCTGTCCTATGGACTCTGCAAGGAGTTGGCCATCATCCCGCCAGGCTTTTTGCGGCCCATCCTACAGGTCACCCATGTTAATCGATGTAAGGACCCCTGCTGAGGCCCGAGAATATTTCTAACAAACCTTTCAGGACATACTTGTGTCTAAGGAAGACCTTAAAGCAGCTCCACTGAGGCCGATGGCAGGCCCTCCCATGAAAATCCACCTTAAGGAAGATGAGGTCCCTTTCGCCATCCACACCCCAAGGCAGATACCCTATGCCTTCCATGAACCTGTCAAGAATGAACTAGACTCCATGGTACAACAAGGAATCATTAAGCCTTGTGGAGATGAGCCATCGGAATGGTGCCACCCTCTAGTCGTCGTCCCTAAGGCCAAGGGAGTTCAAATCCCAGTGGATCTCACAAAGCTGAACGCACAAGTCTCCCGTCCAGCCCACCCTTCACCCACGCCCTTAGCTGCTGTCCGCGCTGTCGACTCCATCGCCAAGTTCTTCACCACCGCGGACACCTACTGGCAGATGGAACTAGCAGAAGAGGACCGCCACTTCACCACTTTCATTACGCCTTATCATCGACCTATGGGTTTCGCTGCCACTGGTGATGCCTGTTGCTACCGCGGTGACCTAGCTCTCCAAGGTATGAAAAAGTGTGTCAATGTTGTTGATGACATTCTCATCTTCGACGATGACCTACTGACACACTACCACAGGATCCACGAACTACTCACCCGCTGCCGAAAAAATGGCATCACTCTCATCAAAGAAAAGTTCATAGTGGCAGAGACCAGAGTGAATTTCTGTGGCTTCACCCTTTCCGAAGAAGGAATTGCTGCTGACCCACAATGAGTCGTTGCTCTGCAAGACTTTCCTACACCATCCAACCTGACGGACTTACGTTCCTTCATGGGATTAGTAAACCAGTTGGCAGAGTTTACCCCAGATATCACCCTGACTGCACAGCCCCTTCGACCACTCATGAGCCCCAAGCGCTCTTTTCTTTGGACACCTGACCATGACCAGGCCTTCAAACGTGTAAAACAAGCACTTCCAAGACCGCCTGTTCTTGCGTCTTTTGACCCAACCCTGCCGACCATTCTCCAGACCGATGCATCTCGCCTCTACAGGATAGGCTACGCTCTCCTCCAGGACCATGGATCTGGACATCTCCAAGTAGTCCAGTGCGGATCCCACTTTCTCGCAGATGCCGAAACGAGGTATGCAACGATTGAACTTGAAATGCTTGCAGTATCTTGGGCCCTCACAAAGTGCTGCCTATACCTGAAGCGACTGCCAACCTTCACCCTGCAAACTGACCATCGCCCATTGGTGCCCATCATCAACAGCTACATCCTGGACATGGTTGAAAACCCACGGCTCCAGAGAATGAAGGAGCGGATGTCGCAATACCAATTTACTGCAGTGTGGCACCCCGGCAAGTCTATGCATCCCAGATGCACTTTTTCGTGCACCAGTCAGCTACCCCACCTCTGAGGATATGACTGGCTGTTCTGAGGTAACGGCACACGTCAGGTTCGTCATCAACGCTACAAAAGCTTACCAGGACAAGGATGCCCCAACCATTGTCACCGACCGGACCCTACAGGACATGTCGATAGCAGCACAGGCCGACCTCACCTACATTCACCTTCGCGATTGCATCAGTTCTGGGTTTCCCACGAACCGGTACGGCCTACATGCATCCTTATCACCATACTGGAAGCTGCGAGAAGCCCTCTCTACTGACGGCAACCTTGTGCTCTACGGGACAAGAATACTTATATCCTACAGCTTTACGCTGCCACACACTCGCCAGACTCCATGATAGTCACCGTGGTGTCGAGGCTACCAAACGTCGGGCCCGACAAACCGTCTTCTGGCCTGGGATAGACTCGGACATCGCCAACACCATTGCTGCCTGCGAGCTGTGCCAAGTCCTTAGTCCCAGTCAACAACAGGAGCCTCTTCACAACGACGACCATCCATCCAGGCCCTTTGCGTCGTTATCAGCAGACTTCTTCCAGGTAGCAGGGAAGTCCTTTCTTGTAGTCGCTGACCGCCTCTCCGGCTGGCCTGTGGTTGTCCCATGCAAGGGCAACACTACTGCCTCCTCAACCATAGGGCACTTCTGCCGCTACTTCAGAGAGGTGGGTGTTCCCTTACGTCTGCTCACCGATGGAGGACCTCAGTTTACCAGCAAAGAATTCGCCGACTTCACAGAACGTTGGGGTGTACACCGCATCACCTCGTCGCCACATTACCCACAGTCTAATGGACATGCTGAGGCTGTCGTCAAGGCTGTCAAGCACTTGACCCTCAAAACGGCCCCCACAGGTAACATTGACTGCGAGGATTTGGATTGTGTTCTCCTTGACTTCAGAAACACACCCAACCAGTCTGGTTGTCCTACTGCCCAGGTACTGTATGGCCATCCTCTCCGTACATGTGTGCCTGCCCATCCCCAGTCATTCAGAGAAGATTGGGACTGTGACCGCCAAGCCGCTGCCAGAGCTGCTCAGGTGCAGCGCAACTATGATGCCCACGCCCGCCCCCTGCCCAGGCTTAATGTGGGCCAACATGTCCGCCTCCAGGACCCGACATCCCACCGATGGGACATAGTTGGGATTGTCATGTGTGGTGCACGATCACGCGAGTACGAGATCCGCCTCCCAAGTGGTCGAGTGCTATGTTGGAACCGTCACTTCCTATGTCCAGTGACTGCCTGCCCATCCTCAAGTTCCCAACTCTGATCTCCCTGTGGTCCCTAGCCCAGACATGGAAAAGTCATCAATTCCCTCCAAAGCCCCTCGCAGGTCTCTGAGATTAAATAGGCCTACATAGTGTACAAAGCCCACGTGCCACATATGCATCTTGCTTCGTACATGCATACATGATAAATTTATATCATGTAATTTGTTTAGTACGTTCAAAATACCTCTTGGCGCGAACTGCACGTCCTGCAGAGCCTCTGTACTTATTTACCTTTTGCTGCTTGGAATAAACAAATCTACGACTCGGGATATCATTTCTCCCATCCGTCTTCTAATGTAAATCATAACCACTTATCAACAGTGTGGACAAGAGACGAGAAGCAGCTGACTAGAAATAGCACAAGTGGACAAAGCAGAAGAGGGACTAGCAAAAAGGCTTTTTTATATCGTGGAGAAAAACCATAAATGAACACTAAAATCTAAATGAATGCCTCCACTAGCATCTAATTCATTAAGAAAGCAAGTGACACAATCCAACACCTTATGGCTTACCAATTTGCTCAACGTTTTGATTTGCTAATCATTAGTTGCTGGCACCAAGACCAATACCTAGAAACTTTATGACATGGACAAATTAAGGATTCTCTGGATATAAATGTTTATGCAAGATCTCAAATGCAGGAGACTACGTTTCAACAGACCCTGGCTCCATTTAACTATCAGTTATTAAGCCTTGGCAGGTCCCATCTACCCATGAGCTACATCTGTGAAAAGCAATATTATGCTTCACACATTGTTTGATAAATTACTAATCAAAATATTACTCTCACTCTGGTGTCATTTCTAATCAGATTATTTATACTTTTTGGTATGTTGACATTTAAAACAGTTTCTCTGTAACATTTGAAAACTGGCAAAAATTTAGGTCAGTGCATCGTGAATAACTGACAGACTGGCTTTTGAACAATGTGTTTGTGTATGACTAAAGATTCAACAAAGCTTATATCAAATACTACATATAATTTAGGGGCGTTCTCTCTAACTTCAATTACTTCACTTTTATATCACTTACCTAGAGTATGTTGTTGAGGAAAATTAACTTGATCCTAAAGAAAACACGTTCCTTCGCAGATTATCAGAGATCATCCATAACAAAGCAGGTTGTCTGTGGCAAAGAAATAGAAATGTGATCTCAATTAGCACATAGATGTTTTCTATATACAATACAGTATCAATGAGACTGTACACTAAGCACTTGCAGACTTAATGCAAATGTTAGAATAATGCAGAGCAAAACATGTGTGAGAAAATCTAATGTTTCTGGGTACTTCCACATTAATATAAACTAAAAATATGTCATTTTAAATTTTTTTACTTTCACATAAACACTACAAAATAAAATAAAAATATATTGCAGAACTAGTCTAAAGCTTTATTTGCAAAAGTTTATATATACACCACTTAAAAAAGAAAGTACAAAAATTCTGCAATGTAGATATATAAGTAACATTCTAGGTTTAGTTACAATTGACTACAAAACCAAAAAAATTACTAATTTAAGTCATTTGTATTTTTCCTAACATACAAACCTGAGCTCTTTACATATGGAAATACCTTCAGCACAGCTGGAAACTTGCCATCCAATACTTAACAAGGGTTATAGGTAGTTAACTACTGGCAGTTGGGTGGGGAGTCCAACCCTTCCTTCCAGCTGGAGGGTAATTTTGATTCACAGTTGTGAACGGCGGTTTGTAGTCAAGGCGCATCGCAAGCCTCTCTCTCTCTCTCTCTCTCTCTTCTCTCTCTCTCTCTCTCTCTCTCTCTCTCTCTCTCTCTCTCTCCCTGATGGCTGTGTCTACTAGGGGACTGGGATTGTCTTCTCACTTCCATTCATACTTGGTATTCTTCAAGGTTCTTGAAACAACTCAAAAGTATAAAAGATAAATGTATTGTCTTAATTATTTACAAGTCGAGAGATATGAGCTCTTTGAAGGATTCTTAAGTTGATGGGAGATCGAGAGAGAATGATAACAAAGGTTCTCAATTTGATCTTCGGAAAAGTGACATACGTACAAACTTACACACATGACTTTTGAGAAAGAATAATGATTCAAGACTTTATCTAGATTCTCATGGGAGCCTGGTCACGTAGACCAAGCAAAATGAGGCATTTGTTTATAAGAAACATGATGATTCCGCATTTGCACAACATTCTGAGTGGACTTGGTAATTTTGGGAGTTCTTTCCTCCATTATACAGAGCACAACGGTGTTTTTATAGTGGAAATGAGATACATTACATATGCAGAAAAAATTCGCCACTTTCAAATTACTGATTTTTTTTTACATTATTCAGTACAATATTATTGTAAATTGTAAGCTTGCCTATTAAAATATACATGAAACTAATCAAAATGCATGTTTTATTACATACATTCTTGCACTTATCACTAAATGTATCATATCATATGACATTAGCAAGAATTGCGGAGAATTTCACTATTTCTATGCTCGCCACTGGCAAAACATAAGTTAAAGTACAGTTTGACTTATGAATAAATTTTATTTTTGTGTTGTCAACATATAAATTTTAATTGAACATATGTATATCTTTTAAATCCATTGTTTTCTTTTTTAAGTTCTCCATTGTTGAGGGCACATAGCCTTTATGGTCTTTAAAACTTGCACCTCTTCTTTGAAGGCTCTTACAGCTTCTCGTCTCGCAAACCTGCTGTAACGAGCATAGGGGTAGGCCTATACGTCTCTCTTCTATGGAAGTAGGGTATGGGTATATATCTTCTATATATGCCCACACATATTAACTCCTAATGCTCAGTGTAATGTTATGGCATCTTTTAAAAGTATAACTCACTCTCTCTCTCTCTCTCTCTCTCTCTCTCTCTCTCTCTCTCTCTCTCTCTCTCTCTCTCTCTCTCTCTATGAATATTATACGGTAATTTGTACTGACTTCCGAGTTCCAAGGGCTTGAAATAATGTTTCCATATAATTTTTACTAGATTTACAGAGAAATGCCACCTAAGAGAACATTTAGTTCCATGGATGGCTGACGATGGCAGACAGAAGGTAACAGGGAACGGCCATATTGTCAGATTTACAAGAATGAGTTTAACATTAACGCTCTTGCAATTAAATGCCATAAGTTAACTAATTGCCATCTAAGGAACACAATACAACTAGAAGCCGAGCAAAAAAAATGAACAGGAGAACAGACAAGAAGACATTAATAACAAAGTTACCAGGGCTGAAATCAAACTGGCTACATTCTTACCAGAACACAACATTCCTTTCAATTCATGTGACCATTTAACTGAGTTAATCAAATATGTATTCCCAGACTCTGCAATAGCCCAGAAAATGTTTTTAAAAAGATCGAAGCCCACATGAGCAATTAAGGAAATTGGAAAGATATCACAGGAAATCACTGTAACAGCTTGGAAAAACAGTAAATTTTCCTTTATTATACATGAGACTACAGATGTTGGCACAGAAAAGACTTGTGCAGTAATAGTTAAACACTTTGATAAGACCATAGGATCCATAGAGACATGATTACTTGAGCTACTAAACATATATAACCCCAGACAACAGTGAAGATGAGGGATCAATGGGGCGCCATCTATATAATCTTTTAGTTGTACTTTTTAATGAACACCAAATCCTCATTGAAGATTAGTAGGATTTGCTGCAGATGGTCTGAGCAATATAATGGGGGTTAATAATTCAGCTACCAGTACACTTAGAAATGCTGCAACCTGGTATAACTGTACCAAGATGTATTTGCCATTCAGCTCAGTTATGTGCATCACAACCGCCAAAAACTCTTCCTCGGTTTTGTGAAGACTTGATTGGAGACATCTACACCCATTTCTCTCACAGCATATAAAGGATTCGCGAGTTTAAAGAATTTCAAACATTTTCTAATTTGAAACCACACAAATTACTTCATGTTTCACTTCACGGTGGTTTTCGCTGCATGAAGCTGTTGCTTGAGTGTTAGAGCAGTGGACTGCCATTTCTCTTTACTTTAGGCAAAAGCAACTGGAAGATAGGCTATCAACATCAAAGCTTTCCTACGACAGCCTTCAAGATAATGCTGTCCATTCGTATTACCTATTTAAATCATGTCGTGCCAAAAAATCCAACGACCTTTAGTCCGCCATTCCACAGAAAGGACCCTACCAACCATTCACTTACTGTGTGACAGATGTCAAGTCCTCTATCTTGATATCTTGAGATACCTCTTCAATCATGACAGAACCTTAACCGTACTCAGGTATGGAGGAATTATCTGTTTGCATCTGACAATGTCTTCGAGGGTTGTGTGTGTGTGTGTGTGTGAGAGAGAGAGAGAGAGAGAGAGTTTCGTGGTTGGTATCGCTGTTAAGATCGTGTAGTATGTATATTTGTGTTTGTTTGGTTTCCAAAAGAGAGAGAGAGAGAGAGAGAGAGAGCATAATGGTATGGATGGTTAGCGATTGAATTTCTTTTTGTTGGTGAGTTCTGGGTTGTCTGCTGGTGCAGTTTCCATGTAAGTCAGTCTAGGATCAGTGTCTGTACTCTACAGTGTAGTCGACAGCAGTCTTGGAAGATAGCATTGGTTGGTGTGTTTGAAGTTGTTGTTTGAGTTGTTGGTGTTGTATGCTTACAGTTGTTGTGCCTGTGTTGATGAAGTTTTTGTGCTAGTGTGTTGGAGGGTTGTTAAGCTTGTGAGTGCTGTAGTGTCGTAGATGAGTTGTGAGTTGTTGAGTCTTGTTGTTGGTGAGTTGTGGTTTCGGTTTGGTGTTGTTGTGGGTGGTTGTGTTGAATTGTCATGTTGTTGTTTTTTTTATGTTATTAGTGATTGTTTGTACAGTGGTCTTTTGTTGTGTTGTTGTTGAGTTGTTGTATGGTTGTAGTCCTTGTTTGTTTGTCTGTGTATTGATTTATGGTAGTTGTTGGTGTCTCAGCGACCTCGTCCAGCGGACCAACACAGCTTCTTGCCCTGATTGTGTTAGGTTTCCTGGTGAGTACATGTGTTTTGTGTTTTGGGTGTTCTGTCTCACAGAACCAATGTCCTACACATAATTAGTAACATAAAGGGGAATGTGTGGAACTATTTGTCAGCTGTGTTCGATAAAGTAAATGTGGTGGGGAGATCGTTGTTGTTGGCTTTTGTTTTTTGTTTTTTTGCTTGTGATTTATCCTTCCAACGCAAGGATGTCAGTCAAATAGACCCATCTAATGACGTGCATTTCGTCTTGCTAAATAAATATACCTTGGTACAATGCGACTTGTGAATTACAAAAAACCTCGCATTAATACATAATGTCCGTATACACTGCAGATAATTCATGATAACAACATAAGATAAGAATGAAGTTTCCCTTTAACTCAAAATTACTTAAACTTTGCAGTGCATTATCAGTATGCCAACTGCATGGTAAGGATGTACTGACGAAGCCTTCATCTTTATCATATTTGCTTCAGAAGTACCTCAGATAACAATACCAAGGTGATATGCAGACATTAGATGAATAGAGCAACCTTCCTAACATCACAATATTTTAAAATTAAATTGTATCTTTCCTAACTATACAAACCTGAGGTCCTTCACATTAGGAAGACTCAATGATTGGAGGGAGGAATTTGATAGAGTTATGTGAACATACTGGTGTTCGCTCAACCACAGTTCCCTTCCCGCCGTAAAAGCGAGGAGGGGAACCTAGCCTACGTCCAATTGGTCAGGGTAAGGGAACTCTGTGACCAATGGCCAGACCTCTGGACCAATTCAAAAGAGAAGAGACAAGCGTAGCCTCTTATGAATACCAAACAAGAACCTTATAGTTGGAAGCAAAAAGACAAATATTCAAGTAGTGGGTGTGTCTTATGCCAAGGTCCTCTTCCCCATTTGTTAGGGATGGGACGGATGCAAGCTTCTATATACTAATAAAAGGGTATAGAATAGAGCTCTGTAATATAGCTTACCTGCATCAGGCACCCATTCCAGCATGTGACGACCGTGACTCTCTGCTCACAGGGAGAAGAATGAAAGGGGGAAGAGAAGCCAGTCACTCTCTCATTAACACCTACATTCACACGGTTACACAAGGCGAGATGCAACTTTGTCCGGTTAGAGGAGCTGGGTAAGCTACAAAACTTGTTGAGTAGCCACCATGGGTCCCAAGGAAAAGGTATCCAAGGACCTATGGGCTAAATCCCAGAGGTAAAAGGAAGTGAATATGGTCTGGTTGACCCAAACCCCAGCCTTCAATACCTGTGGAAGTGAAAGGAGAGAGATCTTCATGGAAGTAGAAATATCTACTCTGCTTTCCCTGTTACACTGCTACAGAGGACTGTCCGAGGTATCCTGCCATATCTGTTGATGCTCGGTGAGAAAAGCCTCTCGCTTGCAAGAGATGGTGGATAACCATTGGCCGTGAAGACACAGGGACCGTACCTGAGTGGTACCACTTTATGTGCGGGTGACATAGAAGGTAGTGCCACGGGGAGAATCTCTTGCGGTGCCTCGGAGAAAAAAGCCAACAGATCAGGATATGGGGAACCACCAAAATCATCTAAAGATTCTTAGTGCTGATCACTTTCCAAATCTGGCAGTATGGGAGAAAAGCGTAGGTGTCATGATTGTCCCACAGATTTTGGAACGTGTCCTCTGCAGTTGTTCAATGGTGTGGCACTACGGAGAAGAAAACCGGAAGTTTCCTGTTGTGCCAGGTGGTGAGCAAGTCTACTACTGGATACCCCCATGGGTCGAACAACCTTTCCACCAAGTCAGTGTGAAAGGACTACTCTGTCCCTACCACCTGATTCTGGTGGCTGAACTTGTCTGCCACTACATTCCTCTTGGCCAGAATGTATCTGGCCGACAGCTCTACTGAGTGTGCTTTAGCCCACTCGTGCAGCTGCACTGTCAACTGAAGCAGCGGAAGGGACACTAGGTATCACTGCTTGTTGCCATCTGCCACTACTCTATTGTTGTCACTCATCAACACCACATGTCCCTTCAGTCGATCCCGAAACTCTTAGAGAGCCTGAGTTCCAGAGTGTTGATGTGAAGACACCTGTTTTGTCGATCCCACACTACTGCATTCAGAAACTCCTCCAGGTGTGCGCCCACCTTCAGTCAATGCGTCCGAGAACAGAAGCACAGACTTTTTTCTTATCTTGTTTCTTCCTTTCCTCGGTTTGCCTTCGCACTTCTGCATCAGTAACAAGGGCACCATGCATAGAGATTTTGTCTTTTTGTCTGTGGTGGTGCAATGCTTGGACGGCCACGAGACTTTATAACTGCATCAAACATTGATTCATCATCTTTATTCATTAGCATTATTGAATAACGCATTCCTGGTGGGGCATACTTTTGCAGAGCTCTCTTCAGTGATTTCGCATTGTCTGGTACACAGTAGCGAATGCCACGTGCATCACTTTCAGCACTCTGGGGCTGCCATTCCACAAAGCTCTTCTTGCAGGCATTTTCACTCCATCCTCAAAAGCAGTTGATGCAGAGCTTGGTGTTGATGTTGATGCAGAACTTGGTGTTGTCCCCACAGAACCTGGCAGTGGTGTTGCTTCTTCTGGCTGTGTAGATTTTTCTTGGGAGGTGGATGCTCTGAAGAAGGTGGTGGGTGTACTTCTCTATACTGTTCTTGCACTCAGACCATTTCTCCAGATTCCTGCAACCAGATTAACAAAGTTTGCTCGATGCAGCGGCTGTCGTGCTCCTGTCTGGTGCATATGCTCTGTCAGAGCCTTTTCATAGTAGGACTTCAGAGGTCCAAAACAAGCTACATCCAATGTTTGAAGGACATCTGTAGTATGTGCAGGCAACTTTAATATGGAAATGTTCTCCTTTATTGCAAGTTCAATAGTTGGGGCAGAGGTGTGGGTTAAATGACCTTCAAACAAGAGCAATAATGGGTGAATATGTTTTGTTCATAATGTTAATATAACATAATATAGCTAATCATAATATAACATAATATATTTTTAATATAATGTAATATATAAGCCATAATTATAAATTAATAGAGAAAACAGGGAAATAAAAACGTGTCTGGGGAAAATTAAACAACAGGGGAAAAAAAAAACAAAGCACAAAAATGCAATTAAAAATCCTCACAGCTACCTGAAAATAAATAAGTGAAGTTATGCTCACAGATGTATTGAAGATGTGAAAACTAAAAATGGCACCTGTGATGACAAAACAGAAGTTTCTTATCAGTAGCTGAATCTAAGCCAAGGAGAAACAATACTATTTAGTGAATGACTAAAGTGAATATGGACCTATGTCTTCACAGTAAACTCTAACGATTCTGATCATAGAAAAGGTCTCGTTGATAACACCAACCAGTGAAGACTGAAAAAGTTATTTCACTATTTCATTGCTGTTCAGCAAGAAAATCGGAGCTTGCAATGAAGACGGAGTCTTTTCAGTAATGAAAAAACAGGGATTGTACTGACTGAAGAACCACTTTTTGTTGGTTGGATCAGGCAGGAATTTTCTATTTACTTTGTTTGCAGAGCTAGTTGAGCAGGGAACAGGTGAAGTCTTCTGTTATTTGTTTTCAACTCGTGGTGAACAAAGAATAATTGAACACCTTACGAATTAGAAAAAGAATATTAAAAGACAAAACTCAAATTGTCTGAAGAAAATCATTCTGCGTCATCACAGCAGCCATTGGGGCAGGTGTGATGAATCAGAAGACTAGGCTACAGACTTCTGTTATACCGTGGGGTAAACAGAAATATGATAACAAGTCTAATGACATATATCTCTGTCTGAAAATTCTCGCAACGGCAAATGTGGAGCATGAGACATGGGCCTTATGCGAGAATTCCGAGTAAGCCAGAAACTTAAAGTCTGTGATTGCCAGGCAGAGATTCGAACTGGTAGTTAATCCTCGACAGAGGAGAAATAACACTAATACAAACAGAATCTCAGAGAGAGAGAGAGAGAGAGAGAGAGAGAGAGAGAGAGAGAGAGAGAGAGAGAGAGAGAGAGCAGTATTCTGCCACTCACTCAACACCTTATACGGAGTTGCCTGGTAGTGCATTCCATGATGGAATGCTTTCGGCTAGAACCATTGAGCACAAAAAAGATACACTCTAGCATCTGCATTTTAACCGAAATGGGAGGGAAGAAAACCCTCTAGTTCAGTGATAATGCAAATGCTGTGGTGTTGTTGGGAAACAATACCACTATTATCTCAAAATCAAACTGGAAATGCTTGGGAGGCCCAAAAGGCTGTCCTGAGTTCCAGGTTAATTAAGAGAAGGTACTATTCGTCTTAGTCACATACCAGAAGAGATATGCCTATAACAGAGATATGACTATAACTTGGATGATGCAACTGATAACAGAAGCATGTCACGAGAGAAATAATACAGGTATCCCTCTGTTAACAGCAGTGTCAGTTAACGGCTATCCAGTTTCATGGCGTTTGTCTAGCAACACTGATAACTGGATTTTCGGTGCCAATCTCTGGTTAGCAGCACCAATTTCTAGTTAACAGCAGCGCCAATCGGCGCAGTTAACCAGGTTTACAGTGTTGTTATCGCTGATTTTCGGTTAGCAGCATCAGCTAGGAATGGAACCCCCACTGTTAACTGAGGGCTGCTTGTACTAGTACTATATTCGTAGGTTCCTGTAAATCGTGCTCCAGCCTAATTCTTTTTCATTTGAGGGATAAGAATAAGGACTTTAATCTGACCACCTTCATTCTCTAATGAATAGAGTGAAGGTGAAGTTGTCCCGAAGGGAGACTTCTACGGTTGTTCCCAAAACAGGAGAACTGGAGAGGCATTCAAATTTCTGGGTGCTATCCATCCTGAACAGATTGACGTATGTTCAGTAAGATCCTAAGATTGAACCAAAAAACAGTCTCTTGGGTTCAAACTCTGAGGAGTAAACTCCATAGAATTCCTCTTCCTTGCTCATTCCTGTGTAACCAGGAAGTAAAAGGAAAAAAGAGAGGAGAATCAACTGTTCTTGCCCGCTCTTCTCTGAACTTGCTATGTTCTCACTCTGTTAAACAAAGTATTCAAATCCTAAAACCATTTCATTCGTGCAAACATGAGCAAAAGTTGACCAGAGTTAAATACAGTAAAAGCTGGCAAGAACTTGCCACGTCTTGCTATGTATCTATCTTCTCAGTGATCAAACCTCACAAAGAGGACTACACAGAGGACCTCCTACTATCTCCTTCAGATGCCTTGTCCTGAGGAACAGTGACATTGATCTTAGCACCTGAAGAATAACCATTCCTGATTTTCACAGGTGGGTTCAAGTCACCAATGCGGCTTGGTCCCTGCTCCACTATCATGATGGAGAGAAGACTACCTATCACTGACTGTGGATGTAAGACCCCCCTTGGGGGTTGTACACTCAAAGAGACTCATACACGAATATACCTGACACAAACCCGGTTCCATGAGCAGCGCCATTGGAACCAGAAACAGGAGAACGAACTTGGCTCCCGTGACACTATATTTTGCAACTAATTTCAACCTTCGGTCAACTTTGACTCTACCGAAATGGTCGAGAAACGCAATTTTAAGCTAAAACTCTTACATTATAGTAATATTCAATCATTTGCCTTCATTTTGCAACAAATTGGACGTCTCTAGCACAATATTTCGATTTATGGTGAATTTATGAAAAAACTTTTTCTTTACGTCCGCGCGGTAACTCTTCCGAAAAAAATCATACATGCGATTGTGGTTATGTTTGCACCATTTTAAAATTAGCCGTTATATAAAGTTTTATATATGGAAATGTGCGCAATTTCATGCACAATACAACTAAAAACAACCCATGGTTGTAGCTTTTATCAATTTTGAGATATTTTCATATAAATAACGATAATTGCCAAAATTTCAACCTTCGGTCAACTTTGACTCTACCGAAATGGTCGAAAAACACAATTGTAAGCTAAAACGCTTATATTCTAGTAATATTCAACCATGTACCTTCATTTTACAACAAATTGGAAGTCTCCAGCACAATATTTAGATTTATGGTGAATTTATGAAAAAAAAACATACGTGCGATTGTCGTAATGTTTGCACCATTTAAAATTAGCCGTTAAATAAAGTTTTATATATGAAAATGTGCGCAATTTCATGTAGAATACAACAAAAAATAATTGAAGGTTGTAGCTTTTCTCATTTTTGAAATATTTGCATATAAATCACGATAAATAGAAAAAACCACGTTCGGTCAACTTTGACTACCGAAATGGTCGAAAAACGCAATTGTAAGCTAAAACTCTTACAGTCTAGTAATATTCAGTCATTTATCTTCATCTTGAAACAAATTCGAAGTCTCTAGCAAAATATTTAGATTTATTGTGAATTTAAAAAACAAATCTTTCCTTCCCTTCGCACGCGGATTCTCCGCCACAAAACTCCGAAATGCGTACGCACCATTCTCGGAATATTTGGTCCGTTTCATATTAGGCATTTATAGAGTTTTATATATGAAAATGTGCGCAATTTCATGTAGAATAAAACGAAAAATATTTGAAGGTTGTAGCTTTTCTTATTTTTGAAATAATTGCATATAAATAATATATATATAAAAAAATTCGACATTAGGTCAACTTTAACTCGTCAGATATGGTCAAAAACTGCAATTGTAAGCTAATACTCTTACAGTATAGTAATATTCAATCATTTGTCTTCATTTTGAAAGAAATTGGAAGTCTCTAGGACAATATTTAGATTTATGGTGAATTTTTGAAAAAAATATTTGTTTATGTCCGCACGTTACGAATTCATGCATTATTTTGTGATAATATTTTCTCTGTGTTGCTTTTATCGTTTTCAATGTGTTATATACCAAAATGATCGCAATTTAGTGTACATTACAACAAAAAAAAGTAACTTGTTACCTTTAACCGTTTTCCGCACAGCGCGATTTGAAGACAATTATATATGAAATTTCGTTTTTGCGCTATCATATATCGCATTATTTATGTATATGATAATGATAATTTTTTTCATTTGTATTGCAGGGTGTCCTTCCCTCGGGCTACCATTTTGCCTCCACAGTAAAAACATTTCTCTTGCGTATGTATACAGATCTTTAACCAAGTCATTTCACTCAGGTATATTACGAGAATTACCTTGACAAAATCTATAGGCAGCCCTGCCTGAAGCAAGCATAGCGGAGACTATGTTCGAATAGAATTCATTACGATCCCTCCTATGGTGGTTATTTCTACAGTTTGTGTTAGTACAAAGTAAGGTGTCTGCCGGTTGAACTATTGACCGCAACCTGGTTTCCGTGGTCACCCTAAAGTATCTGGTTTTCTGTTGGTTTTTAAAATCCCAGTTTACCACTGATGGGTGGTCAGTTAGGGGGTTCATGGTGGGGAGGGATGGGGTACTGAATGACACCTGTAATGGAATGTGATCATAGCCCGTTGCAAGATTGTAGCGAATATTGCAGGTCATAATAGAATCATGAAGTTGTGGAGATGTGATGCAATGGTCCAGCCAGGAGGTTGTAATTGCGTCCACTCTATTATGTACATATGAATAAGAGGAGGGAGGAGCATGATTTTGTTAGAAGCGAGTAAGTTCATTATAAAATTGTTTTTGGGGCGAGAATTAAGGTCCCTGATTATACAAATATGATCAGCAGGAGAATCGTGGATAATACTGTGTAACTCCCCTAGGATCATGCAGTAATTATAAAAATTATTGTTATTTTCCCAGAGCATACAAACATAAATTATTAGGATTTTAGAGTTCCCTACTGTCACTTGAAGCCCCAGCAATCTGTCACTGCTGTAGGTCATCACCTTTATCATATTGCCTAACGATTTGTGCCACAGGAAAGAAAGGCCCCCTTTCGGGTGACCGGCTACAATTTGATCTGTAACTTGCATCGATGAAGTCAAGAAGGTTCTGAAGTCTTCATTTACTAAATCACAGATGACAAGGTCATGTGGCCAGAGGAGTTTCTTGCAATGCAATGATGCCTTTGAAGTTTTTGCAGAACATGTTTAGGAGAGGAATGTTCTGCTTGAGGACAAAAATATTCCAAGAGATTATGTTTAATGTATCAATGGCTACTCACGAAGATGGGAGATGAATGTGTTGATCATTTCAGTAGATGGGGGGTTAGCCAGGGGAAGTGGGCAGTCACTTGCCGTGGGCTGTTGGCTGGTTGGGATGTCAGTAAGTTCCCCTGTGGGGCAGGGGGAGTTGGTCCCGGATCAGGTTATATCTTGAAACTGATATATTAGGACCAAAATTCTCGCCTTTAAGAACATTGAGGTGTTGAAATAGGAAGCTAATCCTGTAAGCCACTTTATGTTTACTTTTGCATGGGAGTTCGTGAGAGATGAGTGGATCAGAGCCAGTGAGAAACTTGACTCTCTCAATTATGGCGTCTAGCATCACCGATGAGTGCAGATTGTGAATTACTACGCGACATCTCTTCTCAGGTGTAGGGCAAGGTGAAACATGAATGTTAGGCTCCGGTCCAGCAGCCAAACGAGAGGTTCTTCTCTTCTTTCTGCTTGTTTGTATCTGCTAGCCGCCAGACCCCTCATGGTCACTCTCATCTGCATCCACAATCGGGGGTTGGGGAGAGAGATAGGGTGGGGAGAATCACGAGGGCTGGTAATCATCACCGGAGATCTATCTTCCAACGGAATCAATGGGGAGGGAGAAGTTGGGAGACCAACAGTCCCCTCAGATGGGGGCACTTCTGCGTTGCTGGGAGGCGAGGAAAACTTGGATGCCGCCGCATCCAAAGGAGTCTGGTGGTTATCCGTGTGATTGTCTATCGATTCCTGCACTCCTTTGATCGCATCATATAATCTGTGCGAGATTATTTATTTCCACAGTTTTAAGACTATCTAGGGATTCCTGTAGTCCTTTGATCATGTACCAGATTCTTGAGAATTTATCATTGGTCTCCTTGATTTTTTCAGAGTTTGTCCAATTATTTCTGAGAGGGATTTTGCTGTTTGGGAGGCATTTTCTGCAGTGTGTACACCGCAGGTAGGCTTAGGTCAGCAGGCCCCTTTGGAGGCAGAGTGTAAGGGTCATCAGCTTCAAGCTCAAATGCTGTTAACAAAAGAACAAAAGTTCAAGCTTTGCTACCCAAGCAGAACTGAATCCAGAAAATAGAAAGACATCAGTAGTGTCTGAGAAAGAGAAATGTCCAATGTGGAAGAAAAACCATGATCTTGAAGATAGATTTCCTTAAGGAGAGAAGGTTATGCTTTGGACGCTTTGGTCTCAACCATACTTCTAAAGGATGTATGAAAAAGCAATGTAAGATGTTCTGTAAGAGGCATTTCACATCATTGCATATCGAAGGATTCAAGCTACATAAGGAGAATAATAGCTCGTCTAGAAAAGTAGCGAGTGAAATTATTGTTAGCACAAGTACTACCAATCATGTCTGTGAAGTAAATACAATATTACAGGCTATTCTCCCAATAAAAGTATATCAGAAAGGAAACAAAGTAGTTTTGGATACTTATGCCTTTTTTGATAATGGCAGCACTGGTTGTTCCATCACAGAGAGTTTACAAGAGCAGATAGGTGCATCTGGAACAGAGACATGTTTAAAGCTCCAAACCATGCATGGGGTAAGTATTGTGAATGCTCTGGCAGTTAATAATTTGTGTTACAGATATGGAAGGAAACAACACGACTGATCTGCCAAAAACTTTCGCTCGTCAAGATATCCCAGTGAGTCATCAACAGATACTAAAACACAGAATTGCTCAAAAAGGTAGCCGATCTGAGGAATGTTGCTGATCTGATTCCTGATTATAGAAAAGATCTGGAGATTGGTTTATTGATTGGCAGTAATTGCTCTAAAGTACTGCAACCATTAGAGATGCTTCCTGCCAAGGGTCAAGATTCCTTTGCAGTTCTTTACCACCATGGATGGACTGTTAGTGGCACTCTACATTCTAAATACTCCCCAGAGAAGAACAGTATTTCATGTCACCATGTCTGTCTTCAGAAAGTTGAAAGGGTAAAGGGGTGTATTCATCCTGCAGCTGTGACCCATAAGTTTGAAAGAGACTTTAGTGAGAAAGATGTTGGTAGAGTTCCAGATGAGAAGGGTCTGTCACAAGAAAATCAACAGTTCCTCAAAGAAGTGGCAGAAAACATTCAGTTTACTAATGGACACTACCAGCTTGCTTCCCCTACCATTTAGAACCAATAAAGTTAACTTGGTAAACAATAGAGAACAGGCAGTAAAACAAGCACAATGGCAAAGAAGAAAAATGAAACTAAAACCAAAGTACCATGAAGATTATGTGGAATTTGTTGAGAAATTGGTGTCTAAAGGATATACTTATAAGGTTCCAAAAAAAAAAATGATAATAGTCTTTGACTGTAGTGCTAAATACCAGGGTAGTTCCCTAAATGACAAGTTGATGCAAAGTCCTGATGTGACTAATTCCCTGGTTGGAGTTCTCATCAGATTTTGTGTAGAAAGGGTGGCCTTGACGGGTGACATAGAATCTATGTTTTACCAAGATCTGGTACCAAAAGTCCAACATAAATATCTAAGTTTCTTATGTTGGCCTGGTGGTGAAATTGAAAGCGAATTTAAAGAGTATCGACTGGGTGTTCACATCTTTGGAGCAGCATCATCACCCAGCATCGCCAATTACGCTTTGAGGGCAGCAGCTGACCATGCAAAGGCAAAGTATGGTTCAGATATAGAACGCACCATTAAGACTAATTTTTATGTGGATGATTAATTAAAGTCTCAACATTCAGAAGAGCAGGTATTAAGACTTGTGAAAGATGTTACAGCAGCATTGAAAGAAAGAGGTTTTCGGCTGACAAAGTTTGTGAGTAAGAGCAAGCTGGTGTTGAAATCAATCACGCAAGAGGACCGTTCAAAAGATCTTCAAACATTTGATCTTGACTATGATGAACTTCATGCAGAAAAAACTTTTGGTCTTCAATGTAATATTGAAAAGGACTACTTTACCTTCTCCGCAAGCTTGGACCTAAAACCGCTTACAAGGAGAGGCATTTTGTCAACAGTACGTTCCCTCTATGATCCTCTTGGTTTTGTATCTCCTTTTCTTCGAGAAGCTGTCATTTGTAGAAAAAAACCATAAGATGGCTGATTTACCATTGGAAAAAGTAATTCCAGTTGCTCCATTCACACACACAGGTGTTGACTTCTTTGGGCCAGAACAATTCATACGGAGACAGTCAATTCCTTAGACACACTGTCCTTCATAAATGCTTTTAGAAGGTTTGTTTCTAAAAGAGGAAATGTAAAGAAGACTTGGTGTGACAATGGGACAAACTTTTATGGAGCTGAGAAAGAGTTGAGGAAGTCACTGCAAGAGATAAATGATGATCAGATCAGGGCTTTCCTCTCAAAAGAAAGCATCAGCTGGACCTTCATTCCCCCTACAGCTAGTCATATGGGAGGTGTGTGGGAATGTCAGATTAGAACTTGACTCCTCTCTTCAAAGAACATGCTGGACGACTGGATGATGAGGGTTACTGAAGTCTTCTCACAGAAGTTGAGGCTATAGTGAATGACCGTCCTTTGACCTCAG
Organism: Macrobrachium nipponense; assembly: GCF_015104395.2. Taxonomy (NCBI): domain Eukaryota; kingdom Metazoa; phylum Arthropoda; class Malacostraca; order Decapoda; family Palaemonidae; genus Macrobrachium; species Macrobrachium nipponense. The sequence continues at coordinate 9,472,681 of NC_087222.1, forward strand.
CTAGTGATAGCCCAGATGACTCACAGCCACTCAGTCCAGCACAGCTTCTCACACAGAAATCAAGTGTTGTGATGCCACCACCTGGTGTTTTTCAGAAAGGAGACATGTGTCTGAGACAGAGGTGGCGCTATGATCAATTCTTTGCTAACTTATTGTGCAATAGATGCGAAGAAAATATTTATCAACATTACAAGAGAGACAGAAGTGGAACAAGGGAAAGTGGCACCTTCAGGTTGGTGATATTGTCCTTGTAAAAGATGATAATCAGTTAAGGAGCAACTGGATGATGGGTCGTGTTATCAGCACTGAAAAGGACAGAACTGGTTTTGTAAGAAATGTAGTCTTAAACACGCAAACCTCAGAGCTCCATCAACCCATTCAAAAGCTTGTTCTTCTAGTTGAGGTAAAGGATATAATCGGGTAAAGAGGCCACCGGATAATTGTAAATAGACCATAAAAAATGACTTTAGGCCTAGAACAATCCACCACAAGCAGTTCTCCTTCTCTGGTCTACATTGTCCAATACGTGAATAGTACTGAAGTAGAAGCTCAAAAAATGGTAAGTTTTCATAATTCACAATGAATAAAACTAACACTCGGTGAGCAAATCCACAATTCAAAAAAAAGAGAGAGAGAGACTTACTTTTATTTTCGTTTTCAAGATTTTAAATGCATATTCCAATCTGGTTTGTTATGAGAAATGAATGAAGTACAAAGAATAATCATGGTGAATGAACAAGTTCATTTCTGTGAACAGAGACAAACGTTTCAGACTCTGATGCCGTAATAAATTCAACCACAAACCTCATACATTTGTACTAATGTATGAAGCAAAATGGACGTCACATTCTTAACACCTAAAATGATGACCAACTTATCTTCAGTTAGGCCAACTTATTAGCCACCGCCCACCACACCAGAACGGTAGTAGTACATGCTAATATTATAATCTCCCTGGAGAGAGAGAGAGAGAGAGAGAGAGAGAGAGAGAGAGAGAGAGAGAGAGAGAGATTCGAATACCAGTTAGGTCTTTGTAACAAGGAAAACACTAGCGAGGTAGATTCAGAATCAAGGAATACACAGTTTATAAATTTAAGCCCACAGTTTAGGTCAGGTTTCAACCAGTTTGTGTCAAGTCTATTATTCAAGATTCCCTATTCTTTAATGCCAGTTTCATTGAGACTGTCAGGAGCAGAAAACATTCCTTACACTTCATGAAACCTCGAACCAGGAAAATTTACCAACCAGTATGACACGATCTCGCTTCATTTTGAAAAAAAAGAAAAATTCAGGTGAAATGTACTCGAAAAAAAAACCCAGAAAAAATGTATCCACCTTCGCAGAGGCGGGTTTAGTACTACAAGCCCGTTGGGGATGACCGTAAAAGCATAGACCGTGTCTATCAACGTGAATTTTTGTTACTGTGACTTTATGACCTCCCACCATAAAAAATTCGTGAGACTTTTCTTTCCTGTGACTTTTTTCCCCCAGCCATATTGACTTCTCTTCCTGTGACTTTATTTGTCGTCCACCAAGAGGAAGGAGACGCTGCAGCAAAGAAGAACTTTCTGGTCAAGCCAACAACCTCACAGAAGGTCCCCCCCCCCCCCCCCCCCCCGCCCCGCCCCCTCCTCAAAAGGGTCATTCCTCTCTCGCAACATCCAACCATTTGATGGCGACAACGAGCCAAATCCAACTGGTCGTAGTACCACAAAAATCGATACATTTTCCAAGTCATAAGCAAACCAAGTGAACCAACAGACGAATGAGCATACCTAACAAAAGACAATCCTCCATGGCAAGAGTGATGGAGACATCAGTCACTCCCTAATATAGCTTCTAGATACTGTCACTTATTTATTACAATATGTGGCAGCACCAGTCGTCGTGAGCATGGGACAGGGACCCACTGTAGAATCGCTAGTCCTACAAAAAACCGGGAATGGGCCGCCTGATTCTTACCTACTACGTGTCGTAATGTAAAAGATTAATTGACAGCATTTCATTCCTCTCCGTCCCAAAGCAAATGAGTCAAGGACTTCTGAATGTGGAAATGAAGGGCAACAGTTAGTTTAAAAACAGCAGCCACAGAAACACTTACAGAGGCAAACTTGAACGCTGCAGGGATGCCAAAGTGTGTGTGTGTGTGAGAGAGAGAGAGAGAGAGAGAGAGAGAGAGAGAGAGAGAGAGAGAATGGTCATCTACTCGATCTGGGCATCAGAGCCCTAAAATGAAAATATTTCAGATTACTAATCAATTAATAATTTGAGAAACACAGACACCCAAATACACGGATAAGAGCAAACCTAATAAATACTAGGCTGGATTATTATTATTATATAAGAAAAAAAAAAGCAGATATTTTCATCAGAAAAGAATGGGCTGTGCTGTATTAATTACCCTACAAATAAAACGATCCTTATCAGGAGATTATTACGTAGTGATGCTTTTCAAGCAAACACCGGTTGGTTAAGAGAGACAAACACAAACAAACAAGCCTTACACTTCAGTACCAAACGGGCGCACAAACGAACTCACTAACAGGAATACATGAACTTGATGCAAGAATCATCAGACAAGAAAAGCATCAAATTAGGTCTTGAAAATAAACAAAAAGTCACATCGGACTTGATAGAAGCATTAACGTCTTTTAGATCAGGATAACATGATCATTGAACAACTTACGACAGACTAAGTACGTATTGTAGACAATGACCTGCTCTGCTCTGCTCTGCTCTTCTCTGCTTAGCTCTGCTCTGCTCTGCTCTGCTCGCTCGGGCAGTTGAGCCTCTTGCGCTGCTGCTGCTGACCTCATGACATCGTCAGCGTTTTACTCAAAACATTACCCCGTGACTACCATCTCACTCCAGTTCTTCCTTCTTCACAACTCTTTCTTAGGATACATGCACACATACACATATATATACACATACATACATATATATATATATATATATATATATATATATATATATATATATATATATATATATATATATATATATATATATATATATATATATACATATATTATATATATATATATATATATATATATATATATATATATATATATATATATATATATATATATATATATATATATATATATATATATAATATATATATATATATATGTGTGTGTGTTTGTATGGTGGTGTGTGTGTCGTGTGTCTGTGTGTGTGTGTTCGTTATTACAATTACACTATAACAGAACATTTTCCACTAGAAAATAACTATATCAACTAATATTAATTTCATCCTGAAGGAATTCATTAATATTTTTTGACGGCAATCTTTCTTTTTATTTTCCATAATTACTGAGAATTACCGATATTCAATTTCACACTATTTAGAGGACTAAGGCATAACTGCTTCCATTATGGGAGCATCATGGTATGAATCATCAATATTCTGAAATTGCATTGCATATTCGTCCTTGGCAGTTCAATAAGCTGCGTTTTATCCAGTTTGGAAGTTAGATCGATTTGGCTTACGAGCAAATCCTTAGGAGGCTATATGGATGAAATCATATACTGCAATTTCGTTGGTATTTGAATCATATGAGACCCAATGGCTGACTGGTTCTGTCAGTCTGAAGGATAATAAGTCGGTTTGGCCCCGAAAGAATTCCTGAAACCATAGCCATGCCATGCTGAAGAATTTTAGCTGGCTTGCAACATCGTCGTATTGCAACGACATTGCAATATATTGCCATTTCTCACGTATTTTCGTGATCAGAATGTTAATATTGAATTCTTCCAGTCTGAAGGAATAGTTGGTTCGTTAGACGAAAAAAAATGATGATATCTATATCCTTCCCATTATGGAGAATTTTGGAAGGCTTGCAACATTGTCGCATTGTGCAATTTCTCACGTATTTCAGTGATCAGAATGCCAGCACACTGAATTTTATCCAGTGTGAAGGAAAAGTATGTGATTAAGAAAAATAAATACTGGTACATTCATTCTAAACAAAAAAAAAGAAAAAGAAAAAATAGTACGAACAAAGCCAATGCCATTCTCTGAATCTCCCTTGCCGGAAAAAACGAGAGAGAGAGAGAGAGAGAGAGAGAGAGAGAGAGAGAGAGAGAGAGAGAGTTAAATTTGCATGCTAATATCTAACTGCAAGTCTTGTTAATGTATAGCCACACGAGAGAGAGAGAGAGAGAGCGAGAGAGAGAGAGAGAGTTGCAAGGAGTCTCTGTACAAATAATAAATTTTCAAATATAGTCTTGCACGAAATATCTGTACCTAACAGTGGAAACCCATTACTTCATAAGTCTAAAAACATATTTAAAGAGAGAGAGAGAGAGAGAGAGAGAGAGAGAGAGAGAGAGAGAATATTGCAGAAAACGTACAAAGTATACTACATGCGTTCATGCAACCCCCAAAACGCGAACGTTGACCCCCAAAACTGATGACAAACTCATCCCCTCCTTCGCTAACCGACAAATACTTCCGCCGCCCACACACCCCTCTCTATCTCCCCCCCCCCCCCCCCCCCCCCCCAAGGAAAGGGACGGATATATTTATGTGGAGGCTGAAGAAGGCAGCGTGTTTGGGACGGGGAGAGAGGAGAGAGAGAGAGAGAGAGAGAGAGAGGGGAGGGGTTGTTGTTGCATCTAGGCTAAACTGACATGAATTGGCCGTGAAGTATTGTTCCAAGTCCATTGACTCATATTTTAAAATATTCTTCATAAATTACCTACAAGATTATTTTACCTTTGAATGGTTTTCAGATACAGATACCAATAGAAACTACTTCCTATGAAACAAATTATGATTTTCTTAGTTTATAGCCTTTATTATGTGAACTGTTCCAAGCTAAGTCTGAAGGTGCTGCTCTTGGAAGAACATTCATTGTTTCGAAACAAGCACCCAGTGGCGTCTGTGTGTGTGTGTGTGTGTGTGTGTGTGAAGAGAGAGAGAGAGAGAGAGAGAGAGAGAGAGAGAGAGAGAGGAACCCATCAGTCATTTGAAACGAGTAGGTAGTACCAAGATACTTCCACTTATGTATGAAATGAAACTTGGACGAAACAAATAGTAAAGAAAGACTCCAAGAAAAGAAAACAGAACTATAAAATGAAGAGGCGATCTTCATTAATAAGAACATTTCGAGAATTCTAAATATTGACAAACGATTCCATCAGCCCAAGTGAGGTTAAAACGCTCGTCATGGACTCTCTCTCTCTCTCTCTCTCTCTCTCTCTCTCTCTCTCTCTCTCTCTCTCTCTCTCTTCTCAACGTTACTTCAGATCATTTTTTCTATAAATATAAAACGGAGACAAAATGTGCTAAAAAATGATCTGTCTCTGCTAATAGCATGATGAATATCAATATTATCAATCCTGGCTAATAGTACTATCTAGACGAGACTCGACCATGCTGGCATGAAAAAAGGTCATATTATCAATATGATGAAAATCAACTGACATCTTTCACTTACGTCAATCGGCTAGATAAACAAATACAAAGCTATTGAATGAAACAAATTTTTAACCGTTAAACCTCACCTTAGACGACGACTTGACTTGATGTGGTGGAAATAGGCGATGTTGTTAAGTAAGCTCTTCCATCCAGGCTGTATGAAAGATGACAACGCATCATCGTCTTGTCTATTTTGGTCTCTTGGTTCCTTCCTTCCTTTCATAAACAAAAAATGGATAGTTTTCGTTTAAATAGTACCTATGATCCTCCTCTTATATGAAAAAGCCGCCTGCCGTGACACTAGGCACCGTTTTCGTCAAATAGAAACACTGTGATGATGCTGCTTCTGCTGCTACTGCTAGGCTGTTTGGCTAGATTTTCTTTACAACCCTATCGTACAGATGATTCAAAATTATCGTTTTTTTTCACCAAAATTATCGCAAAATATATCGTATGCATGTGAAAAATGATCGTATCTGTTATCACTACAGTAATCAACACCATTTCTTGGTATCAAAATAAATTCATGTATATCTTTTATATATTTATAATGATAAGGAAAAAATAGTATGAATCAAACACTTCTGTTATTATATATAAAAACAATGTGACATTTTACAGAGAATAAACAGATTTCCATTCCTGTCTGTACCACTATTGACGAAGTGAACTTGAACTTAAACTAATCTGTGCTTACTATATGTCACTAAGTAGCGCGTGACAATATATTTAGCCAAGGCCACAGGAAAAGTAAAAGGAGGAGTACCTCCTTTTATTTTTCCTGTGTTTACATATATCTCAGCATAATTGCCTCGATCCACGGAGAGAGAGAGAGAGAGAGAGAGAGAGAGAGAGAGAGAGAGAGACTTAATGGTCTCATGTCTCTCTTAAAAGGGGTTAGCGATAAGATGACCTCTCGGCCATTGGTAATTGAGTAGAGGGTGTGATGAAAAAATACACGGCATCAGTACAATTAACCTACCTATCTCAATAATCTTAAACACAACTATCTACATATCTTAAGGGGAAATTATCTCTATACATTTTCATCATCTTCAATTGGAAACATTTAATCTTTAAAAAAAATGCTTTTTAACCATCTGAATATAAACAAATACTAGTATTATTGCATAAAATGAACGATAGTTGGAGCTGGTATCGTACATCGTACCAGAGACAGTTTAGTCGTACATGAACGATAATTATCATACGCATGGCAGCCCTCTCACTCTCTCTCTCTCGCCCGGTGTCGTATTGTTTCATGGCTGCTTGAAGTAGTTCTGTCACCTCTCATCCTTCGGGACTAATGATTGTCCCCCCTTCCTTCATGCTGGATGTGTGACCTAGTTTTTCTACTGAACTCGATAATTATAGTATTCATATCCATAATATTCCTTAGTTAATTCCCATAATCTTCCGCAACATTCCCCAATGAGTATAATATTCGTATTAACTTTGACCTCCCAAGAGAGAGAAAGGGGAGGAGGGGGCGGGGGAGGTGCAGTCAACTGGGATATATGAGCTTCATCATACAAAATGCTAAACCTTAAAAGCTAACCTCATTTATGAAAGGTAGTTCCTCCTTACGATACCTAGGGAGGCAGTGATTATAAGGGGGTTGGGGGTGGTTGGTTAGGGGATCGAGGGTGGGTGTCAAGTGTTTTTTATTGTGTGGTGGGGGAGGGGGTGGGGGGGACTTTACAAAAGCCCGCTACATGGATACGTCTCTGATCCTAATTACTTTTCTTTCCTGGGGAGTTTAGTTTCTACCTTCGTATCTTGTGTTGACATTTTACGATTCTCTCCCACCCCTCCTCTCTCTCTCTCTCTCTCTCTCTAACTATATTTACCCGTGAATAGACTATGACGGGATCGTTTTGAATCACAGACCCAGCAAACTTCAGCCAAGCTCTGAGAGAGAGAAAGAGAGAAACGGCCTATGTCGATTTACGAAGGGTTATGCTCCCACCAAACTAATACTAACAACCAGGTTAAGGCAACAATAGCCTTCTACTTTGTGCCAACGTCTGAGAAAAAGTTTCCCAAAATCCTAATTTTGCCGAGGGGCCACAACCAATTTAGCAGACAATTTATTTAATACGCAAAATTCTTGAAGAAGAACAGCCTCTTATCTTGATTATTGGTTGTTAACAAAATCATTTTCATTCTAATCAAGTAAATGTAACACCGAGAGTGACTTTTTTTCTTTTTATTAGAAAAATACATTAAATCAAAATTACAGATATGTTATGGCATTTACATTTTTTTTTTTTTTTTTAGCTGATAGGTAAGATGGGTGAAAGAAGAGTGAGGGTAGTTAGCTAGCTAACCTTGGTAGGGAATAGTTTAGAAAGTTAAGTATTAGTAAGAGTAAGGTAAAGTGTGGTTTATCCACGATTATATTTGGGTAAGGGTACAATTTTCTAGCTAATATTAACATAATACAATAATGATTATACATTATATGACATGTGGTGAATTGTACAGATTACATATTTTGAATTTTATTACATAATATAATCATATTTAATAAAGTTCCAATTTTCTAACTCTAAACTTAATTTTAATTATCATAATGATTTTGCATTATATCTACATATTAAATTCTTACTTTTTCACAAGACATTTCTTAATTAATAGTATAATGGTCGAGGTTCATCGCGATGAATATATGAAGATACTCTTCTCCACCATCTGTGGTCTGTGTTGTTTGGGTCAAGGTTTCTCTCTTCTGCTTCTGATTCTTCTACTAATTCACTATTGTATTGAACTAGTTTACTCCATATATTGGTTGCCAGTCTGTATAATCTCTGATTAATTGGTTCTATTTTGTATTTTTTATGTATTTGTTCTATATTCAGATCCTCATCTTCTTGATTGTTTCTCACTGCAGACCTTAGAATCTTATTTTGGAATTTTTGTAATGTACTTATATTGGAAGTCGATGCTAAGCACGTGGGTATTGGTGGATATTCCATTATTGGTCTGATTAGGCTTTTATAGAAATGAATTTTGATAGATGTGTTCATATTCCTAAACCTTTTCAGCTTTGTATTTTGTGTTCTTGCTATCCTTAGCCTTTCTCTCACATGTCTTGATATACCCCTTTGTCCGAATTGCATTCCTAGTATTCTTGTACTTTTAGTAAAATTCATTGGTTGTTGGTCTAACAATATTTGTGCAGGTTTGTATGCAGATACCGATACTAGTTGGAATTTGGATTTATTTGTCTTTATCTTCCACTTCTTTTCAAATTGATTTATTCTTTCAATTTGGTTCATTGTTTTTTGTGCTACTTGTCTTTTCAAATTTGGGTCCCTTCTCCTAGTACGTTTTTCTGGGTGTATGACTATTTGAAGTTTAATATCATTCTGCAAAGCAGACATCAGTACAGTACTCTGGTGGTGGGGGTCATATCTGATGTATATATGAATGAATAATGTTGGACTGCGTACAGATCCTTGTGGGACTCCACTTAGTAACGGGAATGGATTCCCTATGTAATTTAGTGACTTGATTGCTGCTGTTCGATCTTTGATGAAGTTGCATAGTATTTTCTCAAAAATGCCTAGAAGGTTGAGATGTAATATTTTGTATTGAAGTCCTTGTATCCATACTTTGTCAAATGCCTTTGTTATATCTCTACATACTAGGTTGCATAGGTATCTACTTCTTTGTGACAGTGCAATGCTCTCATATATTGTTGCTATTGCAATCTGGGTTCCTCTTCCTTTTCTAAATCCATATTGATTTTTATTTTGTAGCTGATTACCTTCTAGGAACAACACTAGTCTGTTGTTTATTATTTTTTCAAATATTTTGCCAGGTATTTCTAGTAGTGATATTGGTCTAAAATTCTCTACCTGGCACGTATCTTTTCCTGGTTTGGGTATCAAAATCATTATTGCATTCTTGAATATAATTGGAAAATATCCCATTGAGAGAGCCCAATTGTATATTTCTCTCAATTTTTCAAGTGCAACATCTGGTAAATTTTGAATTATGACCTTGTTAATTCCACTTCTTCCTGGTGCCTTGTGTTTAAAATTTTTAATTATTATTTTGATTTCCCATAATTCTATTTTCCTTGTTAGAGGGCAGTCTTCATTGAGTCTGTTTATGTCGGCTGCATGATGCGGATTCGTTCTGTGTCTATGTTGTTCAATGAATTCATTGACTATTGTCTCATGTTGGTTGTCGAAATTTTGGTTATCCTCCTGCGTTATCTGGAATATTTCCTGCCAGTAGGCCTTGTGCAGTGCTTCTTTCTCTTGGTCATCATATATTTTCTCATTCCTATGCTTTATGTATGGCGATGTATTAGTTTTGCTTCCCATCAGTCTTGCAACGGAGTTCCAGAAATGTTTTGGGTTATTGTATTGTATTTGTGTATTTTTTATTAAGTCTTCCCAATTTTGATGATATAATCTTGTATTTTGGATGTTGTTGTAGTGCCATTGTATCAATTTTAACTTATCACTACTAATAGGGTGTGGAAGTGTTGTGTATTTAGTTATGGGTATATGATTTTTTACAGCTTCTTCTATATTTTTATACCATTCTTCAAGTTCTTCGTCAACTATTTCTTTTGTTATTTCTATTTCATTTGAACTTTTTGTTGGTTGTCTACTAATTTTTCCTTCTATTTCATTTTTGAAGCCTTCCCAGCTTGCTCTTTTTATATTTGGTATTTCTAAGGATGGAATCATTATTGGATTTGTTGACAATGTGATTACCATTGGTATATGATCGGAGGAGGTTGCTGGCCCTCTTGTAATGGCAATATTGAGGTGAATTTTGTTATTTCTTAATATTATGTCTGGCTTTCCTTTTCTGTTATTTGCTACGAAAGTATCAAAATCAGGTCCTAAGTGTATGATGATACTTTTTTATTTTATTTAATCTGACAATTTCTTTACCTGTAATTAGATTGCCTGTATCCAAATAGTTGGTGGTCTGGCCATTTAAATCTGCAATGAGATAGGTAGGTTCCCTCCTGTTCATTAACTTCATTACATCTGGAAGCGGGAAATAATGTCTTCTTGGCGGCTTGTAAGCTGTAGCGATCACTATTGGTCCTTTGTTAGTTTGAATTTGGACTGCTAAAAAGTCGTCTTGGAAATCGTCTATTATTTTATGTCTAATATTATTCCTGATTGCTATTGCTATTTCTGCAAAGGGTTCATCAGCAAAGTTTTGCTTATATGTATTATATCCAAACCTTTTCATAGTTTCATTTCGTTTCATACCATGCTCATTGATTAATATTATGTCGGGGTCTTCTTCTCTATATATATTGTATAATTCAAATTTCTTTGTTTTCCAAGATTTCACGTTGTGTTGAATTATTTTAATTCTTCGCAGAGTTGAGTCCATTTGAGTTACATTGGTCTAATAATTGTGTTCTTTTTTTTTTCATTTTTCCGTTTTCTGGTATTCTTGGATACTGGCGTAGTATTTTTTTATGCTGAAGTTGATCCCTGTGGATTTTGTAAAATGGGAGAACTGGAGAAATCCGAGTAGCTTAGTAGTGAGGCTTGTATTTCTTCTGTTAATTGATGCTGCGTTTCTTGTAGATGACTGATGCGTCCTGAGGGAAGGATTGGTGAGTTCGAGTCCGAATTTGGCTCATTCCCGGGTATAAAGTCTTCATCTGATGAGGAGTCGTCTTCTGAGCTCTCTGCTGTGTTTTCTTCATATTGTGTGCAGTCTTGTATATCCTGTGGTATATCCTGAGTTGCTTGTAAATCTTCTGCTTTGTTTGTACGGTTTTCTTGTCTTTTGTTCCTTTTCATGGTGCTTGCTATCATGTTTACTGTTTCTTCAGAGAAGTGTATTGTGGGTAAATTGTTATCTGCTAATATGTTGTTTATTACTGAGGGGTAGAATCCTTCTTGG
>NC_087222.1:9484509-9512009 GCF_015104395.2 Macrobrachium nipponense
CTTTATGAGTAAGTTGTTTTAGTAAGAAAATGCTAGAATGGAATATTAAGCATGTTGTATCTTCGCCATACCATCCAGAAAGCCAAGGTGTGTTAGAACGATTTCACCTAACTATGAAAAATGCTTTAACTAAGTATGGTCTGAATTTCAAAGTCAGTGGGATGTTGATTTGCCATATGTTTTGTTTGCAATTAGGTCATCTCCAAATGAAAGCTTAGGTTTTACCCCTTTTGAATTGACATTTGGTCACGAGGTAAGGAGTCCTTTGAATATGATTAAAGATCAGTGGAGTGATAATGGTGAGCGCAAATTTGATGTTTTAAAACATGTTACAGAATTTAAAGAGAAGTTGAAGAGGATGATAGAATGGTCAAATAGGAATGTAGTGAAAGCGCAGGAGTGTATGAAGCGAAAGTTGATAAAAATACAGTATTGAGACAATTTAAGGAAGGTGAAAGTGTACTTGTTTTTATGCCTATTCCAGGACAGTTTAAAAGCCGGTATGTTGGACCCGGAATAGTAAGACGAAGAGTAAATCATTTAAATTACATAGTAGAGTTGCCTAACAGACGTAACAAGGAACAAGTCTTTCACGTCAATTTACTGAAGCCATATTACCAACAGGAAGTAATTAAACCAGTTGCGGTAGTGCATAGTAAATCTATTAAAATTTATAATGGAATAAGTGAAGATATGAATGAAGAAGAGACACGTGTGAAAGGTGAATATGATTGGAGTAAAAATGGAGTTGATTTAACAGAAACTGGAAGAAAGATTGTCAAATATTTTGCCTGATTCACAAGTTAAAGATGTTATGCAGGTACTTAGGGACTTTCCATCATTGTTTCAGTATCGGCCTGGTAGATGGAATTGGCCTTCAACATGACAATTAAGTTATCCCAGATGCTAATCCGATTAGACAGGCACCTTATCGATTATCCCCACCTAAAGCATTAGAAGTTAAGAAACAAATAGATTACATGTTGCAACATGACTTAATTGAACCAAGTAACAGTCCATGTTTTAGGGCTTGTGCCTTGTATGATAAGGCGCCCTATGAGGTAATGTTAGACTTGCGATAATCTTACGCTAAGTCGGTTGGTATTGCACTTCCATCTTCAATGGAGTGTCTTTGGGGTTTGTAGATCACTTACGAAGTCGGGATTATCTTTTTGTTTATGACGACGATGTGTTAAACTCATGGTGAGGAGGTTCTTGTAGAAAACACGAAGTATAAAAATATATATATTCTTCTGAAGTTTTACATGCTGAAGATCAGGTATGATTGTACAAGTCTTCTAATAACGATAGCTTGATCGCTTCTGCCAATGATGATGGCTACTTCTGTTCTCTCTTCATGATAAAGCTTAGGTAAAGAGATACAGGTCTTCTAATGACGATAGCTAACTCTGTTCTGCCTGTCTACCATCTCTGTTACAAGTTATGAAGGAACAGACAGTAGTTCGAACATATGAACATACATACAAATGACATAGTTACATACGAACATACAATCAAAATGAGACACGCTACAGATCACGTAGGCCGTTTGAATTATAGGTCGCGGTAGTTGTCTCAAGCAGGGAGCTTGGACCAGAGTTTATAAACAAATGAATGACTACAGGTGACGGCATGTTATCTTAGCCTACTTTTATTGTATAGTCATCTTTAGCGTCTCTAGTCTGATCACATTCCTGCAAGCAATCTGGTTGACCTCTTTAGTTTTAGTCTTTTATATATATGGACTAACATTCCATATTTTATTATGTAAACACTTACACATGGAGTTCTCCGGTAGTATTGGTAGATAAGAAGGATGGTACTTTCAGGTTGTGTATTGATTATCGGAAGGTGAATGAGTTGACTATCCCTGATTCATATCCATTACCATGCATAGACGATTGTATTGACAAAATAGGGCACTCAAAGTTGGTCAGTAAATTTGATTTGCTTAAAGTATATTGGCAAGTTCCGTTGACTGAAGAGTCCAGAAGTGTCACGGCTTTCATAACGCCTGACGGTTTATTTCAATGCAAAATTATGCCTTTTGGTTTACGCAATGCTGCAAGTACGTTCCAACGACTTATGAATTTTGTAATCAGAGATGTAGAGAATTGTACAGTATATTTAGATGATGTGGTTGTGTATAGCAATTCTTGGTCAGAGCATCTAAAACATATTCGATCTTTATTTTCAGCTTTGCTAAAGTACGGATTAGTAGTTAACTTGAAGAAGTGTGAGTTCGGTAAGGCAGAGATTACATATCTAGGTTATCAAGTTGGAAGTGGAAATATCTCGCTTAAGAACAGCAACATTGAATCTATTGTCAAATTTAAGACTCCAGAAAATAAGAAGCAAATTAGACAGTTTCTTGGGATGTGTAGTTATTTCAGACGGTTTGTTCCTACATTTTCAGAATTAGCTGCACCTTTAACGAATCTTCTAAGTAGTAGATGTAATTTTAATTGGTCAGATTTTTCTGAGAAATCATTTTTGCAAATTAAGAATATTTTGTGTGCCAAACCTATTTTGCGCTCACCAGATTTTTCCAAACCATTCCAGATGATGGTAGATGCAAGCGACATTGGTATCGGAGCAGTGCTGATGCAGAAATACAATGACATTCTTTTTCCTGTTAGCTATTTTTCCAGAAAATTAAATCGCAGCCAGAGTAAATACAGTACGATCGAGGAGGAATGTTTAGCATTAATGTCAGCCATACAACATTTTGAAGTATATGCAATTTCAAATCCTGCAGAGGTAGAGATATTCTCAGATCATAACCATTTTAAAGTATCTACATCAGTTCAACAATAAGAACAGACGTCTCATGCGATGGTCTCTAGTATTACAAGAATACATCAGTAACAAGCATGTGAAAGGAAAAGATAACGTAATAGCTGATGCCCTTTCACGTTCTTTTGTATAATTTTTTTTCATACCCGATTGTGACTTGTACTCAATTGTGACTTCTTTTGTATATTCCTGTTTTTAAAAAGCACTACCCATGCTTTCTAAATTTGCGGTGGAGGTCTTACAAGTTTATGTTTATTTTCACTAATTTTGTTTATACTGTTTGCTTACGTTTATTCTTTTTGTTTTCCTATTTTTTTATTACTATTCAAGAGAGGCAAACTGCTTGTTTGGTATCAAAAAAGTAATTACCGTGTACAGAATACCCTTAGGTAGTTCAGCCAAAGTTACAGGGTTCAGCATATAGACCATTACAGCAGTCGATTCCGAGAGCTAAACCAGAGAAGTTATCCTGACACTCGACCCAGAGTCACGAAGGAGAAGGGACAAGGGATAATACATATATAACTAGTCAGAGAGGGAGAGAGAGAGAGAGAATATCGGATTGTTGCCATTGTGTTTTGGTATTTCGTTGTCATGTCACGTTGGTCATGATAAGTGTTGTTTTATGTTGATATTCTCTGTGTTCATTAGTGCCATTTCTATTATTTATATTCCCGTGTTTTGGAATATTGTCGTTAGTTATTACCAGTGGAGTTGGTATATTGTTGCATATGCGTGCATCAGGTCAGTGGCTTTGTGTTGTCATTTCTGTAGGTAAGAGGTGTTGTTACTATATAGTCCGTTTCTTTACCCTTGGTAATTAACGATATTTAGCCAGTCCATTCGCTAGTTGATATCTTGTACTGTTTGTATAATTGCTTGTTGGCACTTTATTGAGGAATACATTGATTCTTTATTATGATGGATCTCTCGTTCTGATATATATCATAACTCGTTAGCTTACATCTTAATTCTATTATAAGTATTATTGTGTGATGGTTTATTAAGTACCAATTTGTCATTGTGTATCTTAGTTAGTTATACGTACCTTGTTTATGGTTGTCTTGGACGTACGTTAACTTTGATGAATCGTTTGGTACTTGCCTTCGGTACTGACATTAGTCCCGTTGTTTGTGTTCTTCTCTTTATGATAAATCTCCTGTAAGACTGCTGTTTGGTGACTCGTCTCTCATACCTCATACATGCTACTTGTATATATTATTACACTTTCATGAAGGATATCCAGCAAAGGCAAGTCAGAGTATATTTAGGTTAACCATTTTATATTTATAATATTATTTTTTTTTTTCCCTTAAATTATTGAATTGCATTGTTATTACCATACATTTTATATTGGGTTTTCTCTTGTCAATTGCAGAACCCGAGAATGGCATTTTGGATAGTGCCGAATATAATAAATAAAATTAATAAAAGTTTTGCCTTGCATTTAATTGCCCTCACTTGGAGTTTGTGCTAGTAGGTGCATCCCACTTTATCAACTATATTATATTTCTAGAGTATTTAACTACTGTGTTACACCTGTCATAGGTTCACTGTCGCGATTATCTAGCAAAGAACCTGGATATAAAATATCACATAAAATCTATGCACAGGCACGTATTAATATATATAATATATATATATATATATCTATATATATAATATATATGACTATATATATATATATACATATGCGCATATCTATTATATATAGTATACAATATATCCTTCTTGAGCTACTATTAACTCAATTTATTTATAAGTTTATAAAGTTCCTCTAATTCATTTTCCTGTGGAGAAAATAATTTACTCGAATGAAGCGATTTATCTCAATTCATTTTTATTAAAGAAATAATCCTGAAAAATAATTTAGAATACGTTCAATTTTACAAGGAACCTTCACACCCCTTATAACAATCAATAGAAATATTTCTCTCCAAATCTTAGTGAAGGAACATTCCACATAATTAGAGAGAGAGAGAGAGAGCACAAAGCCGCTCATTAAAGACCTGTCAATCACGTCCCCTTGAGCAATGACATCATACAAGTCACATAATTGCCGGTGGAACCAACCAAGGAGAGAGAGAGGAGAAATTTTGCCAAACTACTACTCCAACCATTTCATCGAGAGAGAGAGAGAGAGAGAAATTCCACCAAACTTGTTTCAACTCTTTAATTGAGAGAGAGAGAGAGAAATTCTACCAAACTTGTTTCAACTCTTTAATTGAAAGAGAGAGAGAGAGAGAGAGAGAGAAATTCTACCAAACTTCTGTTTCAACTCTTTAATCGAAAGAAAGAGAGAGAGAGAGAGAGAAATTCTACCAAACTTCTGTTTCAACTCTTTAATCGAAAGAAAGAGAGAGAGAGAGAGAGAGAATTCCAATTAAATGAAGGCCATAAAAAAGCCCCCCTTCCCTTTTTCTTAATATTATACAAAATACTCAAAAGAAGTCTAATCAATACTTAGGGCTGAAAATAAAAAATATCAATTGTTATTGTTAATCAAATTCGTCCATAATTACATCACGAGTTAAAAACTCTACAAATTTTTCAATTTGAATTTGGTTTAGTTTACTAATAAAGCACTTAACTTCATTCGTACTTTACTTTAATGAATGGAAGAGAGCAAATTCGAGCAGATAATTCAGCATTATATGGCTTGCATTTTTTTAGACGACTAAAAGGACGCACTTGGCATAGTTACTCATGACTATTGTTTACTTTTTCCTTTCACAAAAGCATGGAGGCAGTGGTGAACCTTTGACCCGAACCCTGTTCTAATTTTTTTTTTTCTTTCTTTTTGGTAATAAGGGAATAAAGTATATATATATATATATATATATATTATATATATATATATGTATATATATATATCCTATATTTACGTGTGTATATAAATAATTATATACTATACATATATATATACGTATATATATATATATATATATATATATATATCCTAATATATAGTATATATATATATCTAGATATAGATATAGATATATATGTGTGTGTGTATGTATATATAATTATATATATATATATATATAGATATATATATATATATATATATATATATAGATATATATACCTATATATAGATTATATATATCTATATCTGATATCTAGATATAGATATATATGTGTGGTGTGTGTGTGTATATATATAATATATATATATAATATATATATATATATATATATGTGGGTGTGTGTGTGTGTGTGTGTGTGTGTGTGTGTGAGTATATATGTGTATATATATAAACTTTAAAAATCTACCTATTCATTACATCTCCTATTAAGATACATTCTTTAGGTGTCCTTCAGAACAGGACCAGACACTCCTGAAACAAAACACAGACAGACAAATAGTCAGACAGGTAGACAGACTTACCGTCACTCAAATAGAGACCAATAGAACCAATAGCATAACTGTATCATTAACATTATAAACCTTATAATACTTTAAGGATATATTTGTTTAAAAAATGTTGATGCGGGTTGCAGCGAGTTGTAACTTATTGCGCATCTGGAATATCTTTTGTTTTACCCATATCTCAGTGACGCACGGTTAGCGGGCGAACTGCCGTAAAATTTGCTAACCACTCTTGTACTGCCCATTTGGTGTTGAGTGGTGGTGGCTGGTGGTGGCAGGTGTTATTCTTGTGGATGTAAACACAAGAATGAAGTCGGTGACATATAAGGCCGGCAGGTGATGCGATATTTGTGTTTGGCAATCTCCTACTGGGGTTCAAGGCCTGTGATAGTGAGGCCATTGAAGTGAGTGCAATACAGTGTATTATGGATGTTATATGATATTTCAATTGGAATTGCCCTTATTGGTAATTGGATTCTATGTATATATACAGTAATGTTAAATGATATGATTACATTTAATTTGATGCCGAGTGCTTTAGGGGCTACAGTACCATAATTTACAGTGGTATTTATTTGCATTGCTATAAACATAGTTATTGTTAGAAATATACATATCAATATGGATTATTCATGTACAGTTGGACACAGGTTTCCCTGGTACACCGTCTTGCGAGACTTCGAAAAATTACATGGTAACAGTGTTTACTGAGGGAGATGGGGGGGAGAACCCCTTCTCTGCTAACAAGAGTTCCGCCAATAAGTTCTGGAGTTCGTTTGGTGGGCGGAGTTATTAGGAATGGTTGGAGAAAGACACACACACACGGAGTAAAAAAAATCAGAGCAGTTTATATCGTTGTAATGAAGATTGTTCTCACACTTGTAATGTAAGTTTGTTTATTAAGGTTCCATTTAACTTTCGGCCAAGACGTTATCTTACAACCGTGTCTATTATTATATATCGGTCATATTCATTACACAATACTTAAAATTGATCAACATTTTAAGGTTATATTGGTATTGCCGAAAATCACGAACATCATAACAGGATATTTTAACCTTATCACGTAAGCCAAGTTTACAGCATTGGTTGCAGTGCGTTTCCTCTCTCTCTCTCTCTTATACTAGCTAACTTACATATCTCTCTCTCTCAGCTATACTAGCTAACTTAGTGATTAGAACCCCCCCCCACCCCCCCCACCCCCCGCGCTCAGTATGCAGTTCTGATATGTCATTAGTGTATTCAGGAGAGGATCAGTGACCCAATAATATCGAAGATTGCCCTTCCTGACAATACCCATAATCATAACCAAAGCAAAGAAATTTCTCATCTCTGATACTGTAATGTCATAAACTCTTGTTCCCTTGAGTGTTCGCTTGATATATTACCCCATTTCATAACAAGAAATTAACGATTGGATCTCTCTACAGTCAGTTCCATTATAGAATTATTAAAAATAGAATAAAAAACATCAAAATCGAAGGTGTGCGGCAAAACATTATCGCCACTAATCCTTTGCCACACAGGATTAGCTGGTTTGACGTTTCTGACAACCTCCTAGGCCACCCTTACCTCCCCTCCCCCGCGCAGTTCATACAAATGGAAGACGAGCAGTGCAAATGGCCAGCAAGACCTCTAATAAGGCACTAAGTAGTACAGAACCAATATCAGTACAATAAGCAATGAAGGCGCACAAAATTAAAAACTTAAGAACGTCACATGACGTAAACAACATGTGTGGGACGACTTCTGCAACACGTCATATGACGTGGTTGACCTTTTAAGGGTTAACTGTTGTTTTTTCTAAAATTATGTATGCACTGATATATTATAGACTATATATTTCGTTGACCTCAGGTGATAGGTGAAGTCATTTGGGCTTTCCTTATAGTGGCTGACATAAAGAGAGTATCATCTACTGAATAGCTAACTCAGAAACGTCAACGACGGCCAAAAAATATGCCACATTTTTACTCTTGTTCATATAACTTAGGTTATATGAAAAGTCAGAACTTTGCCGCATTTTCTCCGCTTCTGACGTCACATCGAACAAAGTTCGTCGAGCAAAGCTCGGCCGTGTGGACGGGCCTTAAGGCAATTTGACAATATTGTTACCGACCTCACTGCTTGATAACAGTGCTCAGCAAGTCATTCAGTTCTATAATTCAATGCTGTTAACAAGAAACGGTGATTAGGAAGACATCAAAAACATGTGGGGCATGAGTAAGTAGGAAAGTTTACTGCAATACTCTCAATATTGTATGGAGGCATTATGCCATTTTTTTTACAGATACTTCGAATATTATATCAAGAATATCATGGTTATAATAAAACTTGTTGTGAATTATGTTTATTAAAACATATAATCAAATAACTAGTGAGAACAAAATGAGAACATTTTAGGTCCTATTACAAAAACTATAACATTTATATTATACAATCTAATACCTTGACCATCCACCCTCTCTCTCAGTCACTTCCCTCAATCTGTCAGGCATCGAATGAACAAGTATGAAAATTTGCTGCGGTCTCCGTCTACAAATTTTCCACTGAGAGTTGATGTGAGCCATGAGTTGCTGTGTTGTTCTTTCATGTTCCATTTTCCATGTGCTCACCATCTGGGCCCACACGTGTTCAATCACATTCATATCTGCTCCTTTGCTCGGCCATTCAAGAAGAAGCAGGTTATCCTGTCTGGCAAACCACTCTTGAACAACGGGAGCAGTGTGAACAGGATGGGCCCTGGTGGGAAGGGAAAATTCTTTTCTCGTAACGAAGGCAAGAAGGAGGTTTGCAGCAGCTCAACATACTTAGCTGCTGTAAATCGTCCCTAGATATGGAACACATCACCCATACCATGCAGACACACCCAGCCCCATACGTTGCAGGTGATATGGCCAGATCGAACCACCTCAACGATGTTACGGGGTTCATATCTGAATGAGAGAAAAAAAGGGGGGTGTAGAATATAAATCATATATATATATATACCTTTGGAGAATTTGAATTCTCAGTGATGAACAACACTGAAAGAATTCTATTGTGTAATTATTTATTTAATATATTATATTTGAGGAAAAAGAGCAAATGATGCCACTGTCCCTTACCTAATATTTATCTCAGAAATAGCACTCTTATTTATGTTAACTCCCTTTGTATATTTTGACAGTCCACTTCCGTGGAACAAAATCTGAAGATTAATAATTAATATAAAGAAGAATGCAACTGATAATTGATGCAAGTAATGATTTTCCTTATCATACAGAGTTCTATTTGTTCGCCAACAATGCAGCTTCCCATGCGATGTGGATGAGAAGCACTTCTCGTTAGTAAAGATGACCCTGCCCCAAAAGTCCAAACCCTTATCAGCATGACGTTGGGCAAAATCAAGCCTTCCCGCCTTATGTCACTCCGTCAAGAGCTCCTTCGTCGCTGGAGTCCCGTTATGAATCCCAGCAGCGTGGAGTCTGCTTCGTACTGTCATCGATGACACCTAATCCAAGGTCTTCATGAATGGCCTCGGCGTTGGTTAAGGGTTGCTCTCAAGCCGCCCTGATAATGGCGTCATCCTCAGCTGGGGTGGTTTTCCGTGGACCCCCTGGCCTAGCCAAGAGAACATATGTTAAATGTTTAACTTATAATTTATATAACATCGCAATCAATTCTAGATTCTTCGAATTTTGTACTCGATGGATTGATCATAATTTAGAAAACATAGCTGTATATTTTTGGTTTCAAAAGCATATAAAATAGAACGCGATTACATATATCCATAATATTCTCAATTCGGTTGGTGGTTATTAAAAATGTAAATCATTCCTGAGCCATCACTGAAATGACATTTAATAAATAAATTATAGCTATCAAAAGACACACAATGACTGTGACGGGGTGGGCACAAATAAAATGCTCTTATAGGCTTAATTTTACCGAGACAACTCAATCGACTATCTAACTTTGTTCATGGTTGAGGTCGGCAAGGGCCAACCACCCACCGGTGTGGAATTATGGAGGTGCACCTGAAATATTACTGTGGTGTTGGAATGGCTGTGGATATCTGTAGTCTAACCAAAATTATAATAGCGAGACGAAATACATTTAAGAAAGAAACTTTCATATCAAATAAGCAAGATTAAATAACCATGAACAATGTAACATATCCACCTGTTCCGACCCTTGTTGGGCCGTGGTGCAGGTTTGTCTGCACTAAAGGATGTATACTCAGTGTTGTTACAGAGTATCCAGCAAAAGATGGTCAATGGAGACGAAAACACTCAGGAAAACTCAACAATATTTATTAACAAAGAAAAATAATCAAAGTCAACCTTGTGACTGCCAAGGACAAACTCTAGCCCTTAAATAATCCCTTAGGATTCCTAACTACTAAAACTAAAGCTAAAGAGAGATATAGAGAGAAACACATGAATGCAAATACATCAAAATATACAATATAACTGGCCAGATCAAAAATTAATAATAGCCTCGAGGTTAGCTTGTTTCGGAGCCACCTGACCCAAACCAACCTCGTGATCCAAATAACAAACCTTTGCCTTGCCAAATTCACACTTTGATAAATTAATAACCAAACCAGCAGACCTAAGGGCCTCAAATACTTTACGCAACCTTACCAAATGCGGATGCCAGTCATTGCTATACACTACCAAATCATCAATATAAATCTCTGTTCCTTCTAAACCACAAATAACCCTATTCATCAGCCTCTGAAAAGTGCATGCTGCATTTTTCATCCCGAATGGCATAACCTTGCATTCATACAAACCAAAGGGAGTGACAAATGCAGAGATTTCACGGGCTCGATCAGATAACGGAACCTGCCAATAGCCTTTCAGTAAATCCAACTTTGTAATAAAATTGGCAGATCCTATCTGGTCGAGGCAGTCATCAATACGAGAGAAAGGAAAAGAATCATTCTTTGTATGGACGTTTACTTTCCTATAGTCCACACACATGCGGAACTTACCATCTGCCATTTTAACAAGAACTATAGGAGAACTCCAGGGACTAACAGAAGGCTGAATGAGGTCGTGCTCCAACATATACTCAATCTCCTTACTGACTATATCCCTTTTCACGGGATTCAACCGATAAGGACTTTGCTTAACAGGAGGAGCACTTCCCACATCAACATCATGCTGAAGAAGATTAGTTCTACCTGGAGAATCCTGAAATAAATCTGTAAAGGAATAAATTAACTCAAGTACATCTTTTCTTTGATTAACATCCAAATGTTCCAAACCTTCTTGCAAGATTCCTAAATTTTGCAAATTTTCAAACAAAGCATCGGAAGGAACTTGATACATTAAGTCATCAGCTTCTTCAGGAGGAACATCTACTACTACCGATATCGGTTCATACACAATTGCTAAAGGATCAACACTTTTACAGTGATATGGCTTCAATCTGTTTATATGATAAATTCTACACTTTCTACTTGAGCCTGGAGCTTCAATTTCACAATTGACCTCGGACAACTTCCTCAATACCTTCCAGGACCCTTATTATACCTTGGTTCAAGAAAATTGTCTGGGTCCATACTCAAACCAAAACCAATTCTCCAGGTTCAAAAGAACGAGCTTTAGCTTTTTCGTCAAAAAATTATCCTTCATCACAGGGGGGCTTGCGAATAACTCAGATTTTCCCGTGCAAAATTCCAAGCACTGAACAACCTCTTTTTCAAATCCTCTACAAATTCTCCAACTTTAACCTCTCCCCTTCGACCGGACTGTAGCACTTCGCTAAAAATTTCTAGAGGACCACGAACTTTATGACCGAATACCAATTCGAAGGGAGCTACACCAGTGGAAGAATTTGGATGATTCCTAAGAGCAAAGAGGGCAAAGGGAAGTGCTTTATCCCACTCACTACCTTGTTCATAACAATGTTTTTTCAAAATGGATTTAAGGGTCTGGTGAAACCTCTCCACCACACCTTGACTCTCCGGGTGATAAGGTACGCTGGTAATGTGCTGAATGGCCAGTTCAGCACATTTACCTCTAAATACCTTACTCGTGAAATTTGTACCACAATCTGTCTGAATAACACGAGGGAGGCCATACCTGGAAAAGAAATCCATTAATTTTTCAAAAACAACTTTAGATGTAATACGTCTCATAGGGAATGCTTCGGGAAATCTAGAGGCTCTATCCATAATAGTTAATAAATAAACATAACCAGACTTGGTTTTATTTTGGTAAAGGACCAACGACATCTCTCACCAATTCCGAGAATGGTTCACCATGGCAGGGATAGGATGTAAAGGAGCTTTGGGAATTATTTGATTTGGTTTTCCCATAACCTGACATACCTCACATTCCTTCACATAATGCTTCACAGAAGATTTCATCCCAGGCCACCAAAAATACCTTGCTAATTTTCGGAAAGTTTTCCATACCCCAAAATGGCCTGAAAGAAAATTGTTGTGAGCAAGATTCATTACCGATTCACGGAACTGGGACGGAACCACAATTTGTGCAATCTGAGAAGTCTTGCTCAGATCATCTGTCGAAGGACGACTAAACCTGTAAAGTAGACCCTTGGTTATACCAAACCGAGGTTTAGTCAATTCATTAATGTCTCCCAATTCAAAGTCAAATTCTTTTTTCTGGGCTTCAATAAAAGCCAATCTGTCCCAATCAGGTTTCAAATCATTAATAATAATACTATTACTACCACTATCTACTGACCCGGGCCTTTCTACATCTGCTTCTAAACTACTAAGCATTAAATCACCATCGACATCAAGTAGATCAGCAGCTCTTGCTGCGGCACGGGTTGTTACAGCTATGGGACATGCATTAATGGACAATATGGGAAATAATTCCTGACCCTCACTATTGACCATATCATTGCCCAAAATACCGTCAATCCCAGGAATGGGGAAATTATCAACAACGGCCAACTCGGTAACCTTATCACATCCAGGAAAAGACAACCTGACATCCACCAACGGAGCAGAAACAACAGTGTTCGGGAACCCTCCCAGAACAACATATTCCCTGAATACTCTTTACAACCTTTTAAGGTATCCCTCAACACAAGAGACCGACCTGAACCAGTGTCCCTCAAGAACTTTACTTTGATAATCTTAGATCCGGGGGAAGAACAATTTTACCTGGCCATACATATTTGTCAAAATTGAGTCACAACTGTTTTTTATTAGAAGTGTCACTACTACTATTATCTACCTTACTACTAACTACAGATTTTTCCACTTGATTATCACAAGAACTGGACCTCTCAGAAATTAATGAAACTGCATTTTGGCCGTTTCTCTCAAGATATCGTCTACGGGCATTGCACTGGTTCTGGAAATGACCTGGCTTGTCACACCAAAAACAGGTTACTCTACGTCCAGTACTTCTGTTACCATTATTATTATTGTACCTTTGATTATTGCCAGAATTAGATGTACCTCTGTTAACAAAGACACGAGGGGGAGGAGACCCTCCTGAGACTCTACCAACATTCCTACCATCTGAAAAAGAATTAGCATTATTAATCTTAGGAATATTAGGAGTCGACGAAGGTGGTTCTCCCCTCCTTCCACTACTGTGGGCACGGGAAGAGGGATCATTTAAAACCCTGTACCCAAAGTTACCATTACCAGAGCGATGGGTCAACACATATTCATCTGCCAACTGAGCGGCACTACTCAACTTCATAGCTTTGACCTCCTCAAGATGGACCCTCAACTCTTTGCTACATGCCTTTTTGAACTCTTCAAGGAGCAACAATTCCCGCAACGCTGCAAAAGACACCACTTGTCGGCTCTTCAGCCAGTCGTCAAATTGTTCCTCCTTGACCCGAGCGAATTCTACATAAGACTGTGAAGGATGTTTATTATAATTCCTAAATTTGAGGCGATAGGCCTCGGGAACCAGATCATAGGATTTTAAAACCAGCGCTTTGACCTTATGATAGTCCCTGGCAATTCCCTCCTCCAAGGCATTGTACACCCGGATAGCCTTGCCCACCAGCCTACCATTGCCTATTAAAAAAACAGTCCACATTTCAAGAGGGCCAAGACAACTGGGCGGCAACACGCTCAAAGGCTTTGAAAAATTCAGGGACATTGTTTTCATCAAAGACTGGCACCAACTTTAGTGCTGCACCTAAATTAAACCGTTCCTGGAACATACCTTTAGGGGAACTGACCAAATTGGCTCCCTGTAACCTAGCCATCTCTATATTCAACTTCACCATCTCTAACTCGTGACGCCATTAACCCCGCTCGTTCTCTCAAATTCTATTTTCTTTAATTCAATTCGTTTACGAAATTAATTTATATTCTACCTCCTCCTTAGATTCACCCGAAGTATGAACAGAAGCCAGGGGTTCGACTGGCAAAGAATTAAGGGGGGGCAAAAATGGATTATTCGACACATTAGCCTTAGGTATATTCGAGGGACCTTCATAAATAATACCTGTACGAGGAGGATCCTCAAACAAAGTCAAACCAGCTCTCACGCTCAACCTATCCTCTTCCAAACCATCATTAATACTATCTTCACCATCACTATCTACTTCACTTTCACTCACCAAATGTTCGGCGTCAGCTAAATCCTGGGCAATCTTACCCTTCACAGCCTCCAATATATCTCTCTTAGTGCCCGCCGACTTCAGGCGGAACACCAAACCCGCCACTGTGCAACCAAGCAACTAAATGTTTCCTATTTAAAACAGGCAAGTACTTTAGGCAGTCAGCAGACCCCAAAAATTCAGCTGGGTCAAAGTTAAACTCTTCCATCTTGGCCAAAAATTAATAACTCAGGGAGAAAGGCAATACTACAAAATAAATATTGAAGAGATCACCCAAGTGTCGCTCCACAGACCAAAATACCAGATACCCCTGAG
Source organism: Macrobrachium nipponense (assembly GCF_015104395.2). NCBI lineage: Eukaryota > Metazoa > Arthropoda > Malacostraca > Decapoda > Palaemonidae > Macrobrachium > Macrobrachium nipponense. The sequence goes on from NC_087222.1 coordinate 9,499,556, forward strand.
TACATCGATCCTGTCACGGTCGCCAATTATTAATTTGAAAAGCCCAAGTAATGTCAGAGAGGTGAGAAGGGTTCTAGGTATGATTGGCTACTACAGAAAGTACGTTAGAAATTTCTCAGACCTTGCTCATCCTCTTACAAAACTCCTAGAAAAGGGTCGGAAATTCTTTTGGTCGCCACAATGTGAGGAAGCTTTTAATAAGCTTAAATCTGTGTTGTTGACTAACCCCATTTTAATTTCCCCAGATTTTCAAAGGCCATTTATCATTGCTGTGGATGCCAGTGATGTAGGAATTGGTGGTGTCCTCTTTCAAAGGAATGAGGAAGGTGAAGTTCACCCAGTATCTTATTTCAGTCGTAAGTTATTGGCGGCAGAAAGAAGATACTCAACAATTGAAAAAGAAGCCCTTGCTTTGGTCCGCACCCTTATGCACTTTAAACCCTATGTAACTAATTTTTCTTTTCCCATAGAGGTCTGGACTGATCATAACCCACTAGTTTTTATTGAACGGATGAAAGGAGCCAACCAGAGGATCTTGCGCTGGGCCCTCTTTCTTCAAGAATTTAAATTGGTGATAAAGCACATTAAGGGTTCCGAAAATAAGATTCCTGATGCCCTTTCCCGAAATTGATTAGTTTGCCTTTCTCTCTCGTACGTCACCCTGCTCGTTTCTCCAATAGGTTATATGGAAAAAAAATATATTTTTTTGAATATAGTATGGTTCAATGTTCCTGCAAGTTTTATAGGTTTGAATTTAGTAGGTTTATTTGTTAATACCTGTTTATTTTTACTATACGGTTTGGCGATTGCCAGTTGTTGAGGTTTGTATGAAGGTTATACACTCTTAATATTTCATGATATTGCCCTTGGTTCCTAGCCAATTATTGATTTGTCCAATTATACTTTTGGACTTTGAATTGATGATTATATATATATATATATATATATATATATATATATATATATATATATATATATATATATATATATATATATATTTATATATGACTTTTTGGACTATATTGTTGGTGTATTGTAGGTTAAGGTGTAGGCCTGTGTGCCTGTAAGTTTATTTAGGTAAAGTTAAGTAGGTTGGTTTCCTTAGATTTGGGGATTTGTGACTTTTATGATCCTGTTTAAATCTATGGGTATTATTATGGTCATGTCCTGTCCTTTGCCATGCCTTGTTTTGGGTTCAGAGTATGGTATTATCACTTGATCTTTAAAATAATGGTAAGCTATATCAAATTTTTCTTTTTGGTTTGCATTCCCCAATGGTATTTTCTGTTGATGTAATATAATTTGGTTTCAGATTTGTTGCTCTATTATTGTATGTTTGCCTGTTGTAGATTGTCTTTATTCTTTCCTTACAGGTTTGTTAGTACTACATTTATAAAAAAAAAAAATTTCTGACTTAATTTTTTTTTTTCTTCGGGGAGGAAGGTATCAGATGTTAACGTAATTTTTCAGTTTTTAGTCAACCTTGTGATTCTGTTAACATCTTACTTTTCGAGAACTCATCTTAACCAAATGCAACAGAGAGATGTTTTGAGTCGCTACCCCAAATTTATTACATTATTAAGGGAGAAATTTTAACAAGGCAGCTTCACCAATTCTAAAAAAAAATTTTATTCCATTTATTTCCTGTTTTTGTGCAAAAAGTTTTGTGAAATTTTTTTCCCAATATTTAAGTTTTGTATTTCAGTATTATTGAAGTTGTAATTGTAATTCGATAACAGGTCAGGTAATTATGATTCTAATTTTAATAGACATAAAGCAAACGTAATTACCCCTAACCAGCTTATATTACATAAGGTATGCGACAGTAGCTACTTCATACGAAATGGATGAGCATAAAAATAATGGGAACAAAAATAAAATAAAAAAATTTATGCATACATGGGAAAAAACTGATTAGACATTCAGTGATTTTTCCACTACACTTCGGCTTCTCTCGGGGCATCTGTGAATTGTTCAATCTTTAATAAATCGACTTTATCTTTCTCGGGATCTATGGGGTTCTGCACCCTTATTTGGCCAGGCAACCAATTCAAATCCTCTCGACCTTGAAACCATTCCTGGACTATTCTGGCCGTATGGATGGGGCAGCCGTCATGAATGAAAATGACAGGACTAGGTGGAAAGGGATAATTCCGCTGTTGAAGTGAAGGGAGGAAGAAATCATGAAGAATTTTAACGTATTTTTCACTGGTGAAACCCTTCAGTCTTGGTGATATCACATATACCATGTAAGGAAATCTAGTCCCACACGTTTATGGTTACAAGCCACTCCTGGCCACTTCGTAAATGTTTCCTCGGTGATATCTGAAGGAAAACATCTAAATTTTTTACAATTTACGCGTTGCTTTCCGTAAAATGGAAAATAATGATATATCGTTTGGGGAAATGTAATGCTAAGTAACAACCCCTGCATTAGGATAATGTTTATTCATCTATGAGGATTAATACTTATTACAAGTTTGCCTCCTCCAACCTCTTATACACTAAAACAGCTCGAAAGCTGATTAGTGGAATTCACGTTAAGAGAGGAACAGCACCACCTTTAGTAAACAGTGTTCAAAGCAGTACAATTACAATGACAGTAATGACCTGAGATGTTGCAATGCCAGTAACAGCCAATCAATCAATCAGTCCCAGTAATCGTGTGATTTAATATATCACTTGTTCGGTGATAACGATATCACTGCTACAGCACCTCTATTACACGCTAACAAGTTTGTCACCCAATCATGGCTAGACTGAGGTGTTGTATAAATTTTGATAGGGCTTCTGTCCTCTGCTAGTAGTATTTGTTATAGTCTCCAAATGAACAGCAACATATTGTTCTCCGGGTGCAGATCGTCGCTTTACGAGAAAGTGGGCTTTCAATAGATGCTGTTGCACAGCGTCTTGACGTCTCCCCTACAACAGTAAATAAATGGAAAAGGAGGCAAGGCTTAGACTGGGAAATTTACCAACTTTGGATAGCATTTATTCATTTCATTTATTTATTAATTTTTTAAACTATAAACCTTATAAACCCGTGAAATTATGAAACCTAAATTACAGTTGCCTTGGTCCTGTTGAACTCTAATAGTGATTCTTTCTCTTTACTTCCCAGAATACCAAATAGCGTTCCTTCCCATAAGTAAACAGGCTATAATTAATCTTGATTATCTAGGTATCTGCATGTTAATTACGTATTTCAGTTCGAAGATAACGACGACATTCGACGAGCAGCATAAGAAGATCCTTTTACCAATGCTATTACTATTTGTGAACGTCTGGCATTAAATGTTTAGGCTATGACGATGCGAAGACGTCTGCATGAGGCAGGAATACCTCATAGAATTTTGCCAAGAAGGAATTTCTCGGCATCGTGCTGATAGGTTTGCCTTCGTTCAGCGGTTTCTGGGGGAGGATATGGAATTTTGGTCTCGAGTCGTATGTAGTGACGAAAGGTCTTTTACTAGCAGAAGTCACGGCAGAATACATAACTGAAGACCGAGTAATGTAAGGTGAGTTTCTAAAATCATTAATAACAGTCAGACTATAATAATTATAAGCAAGGGTAATATTATAATCAAAAGATAATAATTTTGTCAATAATCCGGTAATTGAATTATATTGCCACGAGAAGTGAAAATAAAAAAATTCTTCTTGAAAACCCCCCCCCCCATTAGTTCTACTATGGCCAGGCATTAAGCAAATACATTATTAATGTTATGAATAATCACGTAGGCAAGCTTATAATATAGAGTACAGCCTGTTTACTGAATTAAAGAATATCATATCATAATGGACTGTTGCAGATCAAAGTTAATGCTATTATAAGTATTAATCCTTGCAGATGAATAAACATTCTTAACTTATTGCAAGGGTTGTTACTTAGCATTTTATTTCCCCAAACGATATAGAATTATTTTCTCTATTACGAAAAGCAAAGCGTAAATTGTTAAAAATTAGATTTTTTTCTTTCAGATACTACAGAAGAAATTTACGAGGTGACCAGGAATGGGCATGTCACAGTAAACGTGCGGGGCTGGATCTTCTTACATTATATGGATGATATCACCAGGATTGAGTGGAGGCTCACTGGTGAAAAATACATTGAAATTCTTCAGGATTTCTAACTTCTTTCACTTCAACAGCGGAATTATTCCTCCCCACCTGCTCCAGTCATTTTCATTCACGACCGCTGCCCCATCCATACGGCCAGAATAGTCCAGGAATGGTTTCAAGGTCGAGAGGATCTGCAGTTGTTTGACTGGCCAAGTAAGGATACAGACATGAACCTCACTGAGAATATTTAGGCTAATTTGGTAAAATGTTGGGAGCCTGAGAGGGAGAGGAGACCAGATCATCTTATGAACCTCTGAAAACACAATAGAAACTCTTCCACAACCGACCACAGATCATCAGAAACCATGAATCTTCTATGCCTAACAGATTGCAAGAGGTGATCTAGAAGGAAGGTGGCTGGACTTCTCACTAATATTTAAAATAAATGTAAAAATTGAGTGTGTATATTTGGATTACCCCATGGCTTCCGCTGAACTTCCATGGCGTATGATATAAAAAAAAATCGTAAACAGACCTATGCATATCGTCTAGCTCCAGGTCATGATTATTATAATTTATTTATTAGAAAGGCGAATTTGATATTTTAAAGGAGTTCAAAATCTAAAGGGAATTTCGCTATCCTGATTTTTTCTTAAAAAAATTATCTAAAAAGAGAACCCTAGGACAATATCATCAAACTACATTTCTCCAAATAGCTCTTTCCACAATGGAAAGGTAAAATGACTGAAGGGGATGTTTATTAATAATAGAACGTCTGTCATCTTATCCTCACACGAATGATGATAAGAGCGAAAGGAATTTCTGTCCAGTATGACCATTAAAACCTTGTTTATCACAATTAATATATTAGAAAATATCAAGCCAAGTAGAATATGTTTTATCCGCATATCATTGTAATAATTATTGCAATGAACGGCGTGTAGGGAATAACCTCTACAGTATATTCAAGAGGAAATACAAACCCAACCATGAATACATAAAACCTCTGAATATCAACAATTGTTTATCATTGGCAAACGAATTAAGTTTACCATATGGGAATGGTTGAAAGTTTGCACCAAGTTTGGGAGTCCTTCTTCACTTTCCATTACACGTTGTGGAATTTTCTCTGTCTCTAGTAGTATCATTTTGATTCCTCAGTAACGTCTAGTCTCTCTCTCTCTCGTTTTCATTCTATATGTATTTACAAGAGAGAGAGTTTAACCCAATCCTTCTTCTTGTAAATGTTGCTGTATTCAGAAAATCTACATGTACTATAATGATATTAGGATAAACACCAAAAACACGCAGCCATTAAAGATAAACAAGAAAATATTTCAAGTGGAGCTTTTCGTTAGCCATACACTCTATCCACGAGCATATATAGTACTTCGTCCACTCATCGGGGTCGCAACAGGCCCACCTTACCCCTAGTCCCCCACCCATTTCAGTTGTAGCAAAGCCAGGCTGAGGACATCGGTACAGCAAAAGCAAGAAGCTTGTCAGTTTGAATTACATTTTAGAATTCCAAAACCTGTAAGACGGCTTAACAACAAGAACGCTATCCCCGACACCACTCCCCCCGCCCCCCGAAAAAATATATATGCATATATTAGTTTAGTCAAGATTAGAGGGTGTTAATGACATATCAAAACTGAATACTTAGCGCAGTGGTATTTCTAGATGACATGTCACTTTAAAGCAGCTAATATGGGAGAGAGAGAGAGAGAGAGAGAGAGAGAGGAGAAGAGAGAGAGGAGTTAAGGTGTCATACATTTCAACACGTTCACTAAGTTTTGGGTATGTTCAGTGAAGTGTTGCTGCGCTTCTCTTTATAGCTTCCTATTATATTATTGGTAGGAAACGCACTGCAACCGATACCATAAACTTGGCTTACGTGATAAGGTTAAAATATCCTGTTATGATGTTCGTGAGTCTCTCCAATACCAATATAACTCTTAAATCTTTATCAATTTTAAGTATTGCGTAATGAATATGACCGATATATAATAACAGACACGGTGGTAAGATGACGCATTAGACGAAAGTTAAATGGAATCTTAACAAACAAACTTAATATTAAAAGTGAGACAGTGATCTTAGTTAGAGCGATATAACCTGCTCTGATTTCTTGTTTTTTTTCTTTTACTCCGTGTGTGTGTCTTCAACCATACCTAATGACTCCTCCCACTGAAAGAATTCCAGAGCTGATTTACTCCCTCTCAGACCTCAGTAAACACTGTTACCATACAAACTTTCGAAGTCCCTCAAGAAGGTGTACCAGGGAAACCTGTGTCCAACAGTACATCTTAAGATTTTAGAGAAAAAATCTGGCATTTCTGATATAAATGTACTACTATATTTCATGATGTATAGAGTATAACCGGCCATAAAAACCGTTCAAACATAGCATAGGTAATCCTTTACCACATACTATCCAAGTATCCTAATCTTAACACATATACCCTGTCCGGAATCAGGCAAAAAAAAAGTTGCCCGAATGAAAAAGGACTAAATTTCTATGAGAAAAGCCTCGAATAAATCAAATGTGAAACTTAAATGTTATATAAATAGAATTTTTTTTTTTTTTTTTTTCATCACATTATAATTTTATTTTCTCAGTAACTGCATTTAACGATTTTTTCCCCTTTTTTGTATCTTTTCGTCGTCACACTGGCTCTGCAGAGAGAGAGAGAGAGAGAGAGAGAGAGAGAGAGGATACTCCGTTTTCTATGCGGCCATTTCAGTGCTTTATGTTTAAGTTGAAGGGATGACTTCACTCTCTCTGTCTCTCTCACTCTCTCTCTGTCTCTCTCTCTCCTTCGTTACTTCCGTTGGTTAACGGAACGAAAAAGTGTCTTATTTATTTATTATTATTTTTTTCACCGAACTGAGAGCAAAGGATTGTGTGACCTAAGTCTATATATATATATATACCTGTGTCTTTCATGCTCTCTCTCTCTCTCTCTCTCTCTCTCTCACAGACACTGAAAGCACACCGCCAAGAAATCATGGATATCTTGTTAAACTGAGCACGACGCCCATAAACCAATAAACACAGACATATTTCAAAACAAATTACTAAAACCTGCACATAGGTCTATACACAATTTGTACACTGACTAGAGGAACCACCCCCCCCCCCCCATCTCTCTCCTTGATGATAGGTCATGAATGTCTAAATAAAATAACAAATAAATGCACAAAGAAGGATAAGATTATTCACATATCTTCTGTGCATCTCCATCCTTGGTCAAACATTCTACATTCCATTTTATCAGGAAATTCACCTCCAAAAGGCAATGATTCTTCCTAGCAAAGGAGGTCAGGTCCTGTATCCCCCCCCCATCCCCTCTTTTCTCACCCGATTTGACCTTCCAGGAATCCAATTGGATCCAGGTAACCCAATTGACTCTAGAACGTTCCTGGAGACTCCAGCCTCAAGGGGTGTGTGAGATATCTTCGGCCATTCGTTCACCCAAATTCTGATTTATGTTTGGAAGGATATATATAGGCTGCACACTATACTAGCTACATATACACCCCTGGCCCCAGCCCCACCAACCTTGGGGCATTCCCCCCTCCCCTTCCAGTGACATATCAGCTGAGCTATTGTTTATACTCACGAAGTTGATTTGAAGTCAAAGGACAAATTTAATCCGTTTAAGCAGATTTGTAGACTGACTCTGAATAAAAGTGCATCTACCAGTAGTACTACTTCCTTTATCGACAATATTCCTCTAATATATATATATATATATATATATATATATATATATATATATATATATATATATATATATATATATATATATATATATATATATATATATATATATATATATATATATATATATATATATATATATTATATATATATATATATATATTAGAGGAATATTGTCGATAAAGAAGTAGTAATACGTGCTTAGTGAGATAGTGAAAAAGGACTTGACCATTTCAGCCAGAATTGACTGCACCCTCCTTGCAAACAATTATTCATATAAAAAAACAAACGCGATTAATAAAGTAACTTATATATATAAAAAGACTAATTCTCAAATAAATAACTGGGGGGGAGGGGGGAAATTCGCAGAATGAACTTTGAATATTAATTTTGTTAAACGCATTTGGTTTCTGCCTATTTTTCTCTCTTTTTCTCCTCTGGAGGCGACAATAATAAGACTTTTCTCCGGACAACTGTTCTTGTCATCAACAAATATGGCTTTTCAGATTCTCTCTCTCTGTCTGTCTGTCTGTCTGTCTCGTAGCAGGAGGACACAAGACCAAACCTCCATAACTAAAGCAAGATATGGCTGTTGTCGTCACGTCTTCTCTGGCCCAAAAAAAAACCACCTTCTGTCCCTGAAGAGGAAGTGATTGGAATTGATTTATTTTGTCATATGTGATTCCATTTCCCCCTCGTCTTTCCCCCCACCTTGGGGAACACCAGATCAAGCAAAGGAAAGTGAGGGTTGAGGGGAAAAGTGACAGTATATCGATGCGAAGAATCAATATAATACAGACATTTTTAGAAATATCTGCATATTTTCTCTTTACTGGCGGATTAGTATAATTTACAGTATAAGATTACTATTTCTGCAGAAATATCAGTTAGAATTAGAACGGAAAACTAACATCAAGGCAGGAAACTTTATTTGTATAGGTGATAAATTCGTTGATGAGAAAAAAACAGCTTATCTGTTCCTATAATACTCAAGAATTTTATCAATAACAGCTCCATACGCACTCAAACTTTATATATGTATATATATTACTCCAAAAAACTCCCCAAAAAAAAGCCCCAAACCCACCTGCCTGTCTACACTCTGGGCATCTAAATGAAAAACGATGTCGAGGTATTGTAGCCCCAATTATTTTTACTCTCTTCCTTTATATTATACATTTCGTTTCTTGCACTTTTTGATTACATCGGCCATTACTGGTTTTCAACTTTTCTTATGTGGCTCCATTCTTTCCTCTCTCTCTCTCTCTCTCTCTCTCTCTCTCTCTCTCTCTCTCTCTCTCTCTCTCTCTCTCTCTCTCTCTCTCTCTCTCTCTGTGGGCTGCACTGAGCTGTTATCCTGAAAACTAGACTCATTTGCAAATTGAATATGCAAGGACTTTTTTTGTTTTGTTAATTTTATTGCCATGCTCTCGAACATCGAAGGAGGTAACAATAACAATGGCAGATTGAATACAAGTCTTGTTTGAGTCAGAACTACTATTGATTGCCCTTGCACACTTCTCTACAATAACCTCTCTCTCTCTCTCTCTCTCTCGCTCTTCTCGTCTCTCTCTCTCTCTCTCTCTCTCCTCTATCTCTATATCTAACAATCAATATATCTACTATATATATATATATATATATGATATATATATATATGACGTATAATATATATATATATATATATATATATAATATATATATATATCCTATAATATATATATATATGGTACTGGTACATATATATATATGTAATAGTGTGGCACAAGTGTTGTTATTCCAAAAGGCAATAACTTAATAATACTTAAGAAAAAGGCACAAAACGGTTAATAAGGAAGAAAAGAGAAAAGGGAATAAGATAATGATTTTTCTTAGAGGACGAATTATCGCGTTACTCGATCCCAAACGATTAAGGCTTTTTAGACCTAAAGCCATGTGGCTTTCATCTCCCCCAAAAAACTCTGTCCGTACCAGCGATTAGTGACCGACAGGAGATTATGGCCGACGAGCGATATCGCCCAGGCATCTTCGAGAAATCCGAACTACTCTCATTAGCGCCTATGACTAATCGCCGTTCCCTTCGAGTGACAGATCAGAGAGAGCCATCTGGCATACGTTAAAAGGGAATTCTATGACCCGTTGTTAGAAAGAGGGAAGTGCCAAATTCCTCAGAGCTCCACCTTTCCAAAGATAGGCCTCTAGTATCGACGAATCAAAAGCCATGAGTGTTGGTCATAAGACAGCCCAAAAGGGGTATCAACAAATGACCTATGAGGTTACCAAATGGATACACCCCCAAGAGGCCAGGACATCAAGAAGGAGGCGTATACAAATTCAAAGCCTACGAATCACTGTAGAAGACCTGACAGGAAGGCGGTCTTGTATGAAGTTAGCAGCCATTCAGACACAAGAAGTCTTTTAGAAGATGACACACCCAGTCGGAATCCAAAAATCCAAAGGCGGTGCTAAGAAGATAACATCCTAATAAAAGGGCAAGACAGAGAGAGAAGAAAGCAGAGAAAAAAGGGGAACAGAGAAGTCGAGAGAAGATAACGACAAAGAGGGGAACGAGGGGAGAACCAGTGGCTCAGCAACAGGCAGAGAGAGAGAAGACAGAAGAATCCCGAGAAGAAGAACAGGTGCAAAAGTGGGGTGTGCGAATTAATCAAAAGAACAGTGATAAGTGACAATCAATACTCTGTGAAATTCCCTCGTGTCTATAGACTCGTAATTGCAACAAGTGCCAATTAAGTTTTATAAGTCCAAAAGCCCAGTAACTCAGAAGGTGGAAAAACTTTTGTAAGAACCCCGAACAAAGAATAAAGAAATAAGCTCACATTAATTTTCATTTTTCATCTAAATTAGAACCCTTTTAGCGAATTCCAGATTAAGAACATTGAGCAAGACAAGAAAATTTTATATAAGTGTAATTCCCCAAAGTACAGCCACCAAGTAGGTGCACGTTACCTTAGAACTGTGTGCAAATAGTAAGTACCACCACATATATATATATATATATATATATATATATATATATATATATATATATATATATATATATATCTATATATATATATATATACTATATACACACACACACACACACTCATATATATATATATATATATATATATATATATATTATATATATATATATATATATATATATATATATATATATATATCTTCGAAATTTATAAAGTCAGAAAAATCTTGAGACATGCCAATAAAAATTTCAAAAAGGAGGAACAAACAAGTCAATAGCAAATGAGAGAGAGAGAGAGAGAGAGAGAGAGAGAGAGAGAGAGAAGAGCAACAACAGTGTCTCGTAAAGAATCCAGAGAAGAGATTGGTCAGTCCCGAGAGATGGATGTAAAAGGTAGAACACCCGATGATACTGCTGTCTCCAGTACCTGCGAAAATAGGAGTTTTACTTTATTCACTTCCAATCCTTTTCTCTAGGGCGTCAGACTCACAACTCCCAGGGACCCACCGCGATTATCATCTAGTTCTAGTTTTATTTCCTTCACAGGGAGAGACAAAAGGAAGGAAGGAAGGAAGGAAGGCTACTTGTTTACAATATTGAGACCAGAGATAGTAGGTTTCCCAGACCTTCTCAGATAGTGTGTCTCTGAAGTGCTTAGGCGGTGGCGCGTTTCTAAAGAATTCAGAATGGAAACCGCCACTTGGTCTCTATACAGTATACTCTGCTGTAGAAGTCCCGGGGGCATAACATTAATAAACACACAAATGAACAAGGAATTATATCATTAGTCTCAAATCTACAGACTAAAAAAATACGCATTCATAAAAAAGAAAGAAATAAATAAGAAAAAGAGGCAATGATGATGACATTGGAGAGAGAGAGAGAGAGAAATCAAGTTCATCTCCAAGAGCAAAGATTACGGATGTGGCACTGGACAAATGATGTAAGTGAGGCTATAAAGCAGGGCGCTGGGCACCACCATCAGTCATTAAGGGTTTTCAATTGTGTTATTAGACATCAGGTTATTGACATGACAATCATCAGCGGGTAGCTGCTACACCACTCACAGGACCTGGCCATGATGTGAGTGAGGAAGCTCTTCTTTCCTGATTACAGCCGACAATCAATTGCAATTTGTCCCGTCTTTTATAAAGATCTGTTTGACAGAAGATCCACACTGGTGGCGTCAGTCTCCCATCTTCACTTGGTACTCAGTAGTAGTGGATGAGGGTGACACGATGATGTCAGTATTATACGACTGGTCCTCCTCCTCCTCCGCCGAGGGCGATGTAATGGCTGCCATTTCTTAACGGAAAGTCGAATGTCGTGCAACTCGAAAACATCAGTTAAGCAATCAATGTGTCTCACCTCTTGCCACTTTACGTGACAATGAATCACTTGCTTCCAATATCCAAGGTGCGAATTTGACGATCAAACGATCGGATGTGGCACTGAGCCATCTGTTTTATCGGTATAAAACGTTAACACATGCTGAATAGATATATCATAAGAGGTTCTGGCAGGAAAAGGTGAAAGGAAAGATCGTATTAAATAGAACCTGAAGAGCCTCATTCCAAATCCTCTCTGTTACTCACTGTGATCAGGTCTTGAAATAAAGACGAAAGAAGCTTAGGTCTGCGATCTTTCCTTTCACCTTTCCCTGCGAGATCTTCTTATAT